>NC_059348.1:18147655-18447655 GCF_019703515.2 Myxocyprinus asiaticus | reverse complement strand
TAACCATTATGTTGTCATGTGACAAAAAACAAATAATATTAATCAAAAACAGACTTTAGACCTTCATTATGACTAAATGTGAAGTTTTAAAAAATTGTTTTGACATTTTTATTAAGTCACATATTGTTTAGGTAAAATGGAATAATCCTGAGAAAACTTCCTGATATTCTTGAATTAAAAATAATATTTTATTTTTTTTTACCTTGAAAAATATGTTTGAAAACCTTTTTGAAATAAATTATGCAAAGAAAGATGAAAGGAAGTTCGATGGTTACACCACTTGACATTTTCTATCATTAAATCTTTTTTTTTTTTTTTTTTTTTTTTTAGAAAATACTGTTTTTCAAAAATTTATGAAACCAACATGAATACTTCTGAAGCAACTTAAAAAAATTCTGGTACAACATCTGAATTGTTTTTATTAAATAAAATAAAAAATAAAAAATTTAATCGGACAAAATTTACCTGACAAAAACCGATAGGATTTAATATATTCTTGAGGTAACAACTGCAGGTTAGCACTCTTCTTCAGAGAATATTTCTACAAACTTAATATGTTTCTAGATTTTTAAATGTAGAGATTTCTCATTTTTATCAAACTGGACAATCTTATTTGTCACTGACCCATAAACAGTGAACCGGCCCAGTGCTGTTATACTTAATAGCAGAACTCTTGGAACGCCGCTTATCCGATCAGATGAAAGAACCAAAACTGCTGTAGAATACATAAGTGTGTTATATTCAGAGGGGTGCATTCATATTGACCCTGTTGCATTAAATCCCGTCCATTAAAAATGTTTTTTTTTTTTTTTTCCATAATGAAAATGCACACAGGAAGAATGGGCACTAATAAAACTTCAATTGGTCTGCATGAGTTAATAAATGAAATAACCATAATTAATAATGATTATCTCATTTGAGCGGGCTGTTGTCTAGCATAATGTACATTTTAACAAGACTGTATTTCATGGCCCATTGGATATTTTAAATGTCTGATACATATGTCTGAAATATGACATATGGAGGTAAATTGGTATGCAATTTCTTCTATTGAAACCCACGTCCCCAAAAACAATAGTGTCCATATATTAATTTAGTAAATCCAGAAGTTTCAGAAACTTTATATATAAAGTCAGTTTATTTGTAGGTGTACATGTTGAGTTCTAGCAGTTTAATCAATTTTTGTATTTATTTAATAAGATTTACTTATTTTAAATAAGTTTAAATCATCTTTTGCCCCTCTGGCTAAGAACTACTGATGTAGAAGATGTGCAACATGTTTTACCACTAACACAGCATAACCAGTCTCTGGGTGTTTTTTAACCATACACAGCTTTCTCATACCTCAATATGGTGTTATGGTGTTCATTGCCATAATGTTTCTCCACTATAAAATGTGAGTTTTTTTGTTCTCCATCATTTCACAAAGAACAAAAGCTGAGGTGTCTGTTTTCCACCATAGCCACTATTTTCTGCTCCTTATTCGCTTTATTATTTTCCTTCAAGTCTAAAAGGAAGGGAACATGAAAAGCTTTCAAGAGTCTTTTCACTGCAGGCTTTATTTAAAATGTCATCTTTTACCAGTTTTATATATATAACCCCCACCCCACCCCACATAATGCATTAACTCACACAGCACATGTAAATGCCAGTGAATTTTCTGATGTCCTGAACAATGCTGGATGCCTGGCCACTGGCCAGCACCAACAGTTCATGATGCATTAGGCAGACACACAAACAAAAAAATGACTGAGTCCTGCAATTTGTAAGTCTCTCATTCACACTTACTGTGTGGCTGGGGGTGAATTCGGTCGACCCCTTTTAAAAGCATGTTCGTAACAGTTCAAGTGGATTGGAGATGCTAATGGACAAATTCAGGGCACAGCCAAAGGGTTGTTTAGTTACTGTGTGTGGAAATGTTGTGATTGTTTACTTCCTCACATGATATTTTGGGTGAATCTCATCAAATCTGTCAGGACATGTAAAGAAAAAAATAATATTTTGCATACATAAAATTAACCCTATTTTTTAGGACCTTTACAATTATTTTGCATTGTGACATTATTTTCATGACAATTAAGCACATTTAAGTACATTCAAATTTCAGTTGGCAAGTAATGCAAATCAATTCTTATACTGTAACACACACAAAAAAATATCATTTAATTAAGTACATTCGTAAAGTACAATTGTAAATATGTATCATGTAGTATTTTATGTACTGAATTTAATTTATGCTGACTTAAAAAAAAAAAAAAGTAAAAGTTAAAGTGTACTACAGTAATTACAATGAGCTTTTTGTTTTTTATTTTTTACTATGCGGTAATGAGAATTTGGGGTTAAAATGTGCTTAATTGTTATGGAAAAAAGGTGGAAACAAATCTTAATGGTCTTAAAAATTGGTTTAATTTTCTTTATCCAAAATATAATAGGAGTAAAATATGACATGGATATTTTCATTACTCTATTTTGTTAAAAATGTTTTTTTTGTTGTTGTTTTTTTCACATTATGGTAAATAGAATTTAGGGTAAAATGTGCTTAAATATCATGGAAAACAGTAAAAAAAAAAACAAAAAAAAACAAATGAGTGAAATATGACCCAGACATTCCTTTCTTTCACTCACAACCAAAAAGTCCTCTCAGTGCTACCTCGGGGTATTGTTCGACATTCTACACAACCAGATTCTCCACGTTCATCCCCTACACAGCCTTTCAGTACTGTTCTAGTAGAATAGTTCAGTGTAAAGCCACAATCTGTAAAATCACAGCATTATAAACTGCTAAATTATTTTACAATTAAATGTTTTAAATAATGTGAGTGCAAATTATACAGTCCCATTAACCAGAATAGATTTAAAAAAGGCAATAATACAGAAATTACATACACTAGTTTTGGATATCTGCAAAAAAAAAAAAAAAAAAAAAAAAGCGGCGACAATTTGTAGGCACAACCTGGAAGGCTACTTCGCCATGGGTTCCCTCTGAAATTTCCAAAGTGTGTTTTCTGATCTATGAGTTCAACATTACTTGTGGAGACTTTCACGTTTTGTTCTACAACAAATTACACAAAGTCCCAACCCGTGTTTTTTTTTTTTTACATTGCTAGTTTGTCAGCAACTCGCATTTTTAAAATACAGCAGCTTCAAAAGTCATTTTTGAGGTATGACTGTGTGTAGTTTATGTTGAAGAGCAAAACGTGAAAGTGCCTTAAAGTAATGTTTTTTAGACCTTGTTTTACTCAAATTGAAAACTGCTATTCTAAAAGCCCATTGGAAATTTCAGAGGGAACCCATGGCTCAAATGTTTATTCTCTTCCGGTTTTAAAGCTAAAACCTCAACAGCTCTATTTCACCCCACTGTGAACAAAATGAAGAAATATAGGAGGAGGGCATGTCCTCAATTCAAGTTTCCATTACATAGCAATTCCACATTGGAAGTGTTAGAAAATAATTTAACTCTGCCCTGGGCTAACGAAACTGTAACTAGAAATTAAAGAACAAACCCACAAAAGAAAACAAACAAACAAAAAGTAAAGCTCTTCCCTGCAAGCTGTCTGTGTGTCTCTTAATTTCAAAAGAAAGTCTCCATGTGAGATTCAAATGGATTTCACAACAGTTCTGTGAACAACAAAGACCGTTTCAAAGTAGTCAGTGCATGGTACACTTTCAAAACATGACACAAATCTAAACCCAAAGAAAACAAACCTGCATCAGTCAGATGAATAAAAAGCTATTCCTGATCAAATCAGTCATGAACAAAGCTAGGGTGGGCTCTTTTATGAGAGAGACTATATGGAGGCCCCTGATGTGGTGGTCGGTTCTTTGACCCCTCTGGTGCTGGGAGGGTCGACTCCATCAGAAGATGTGTTTGAGGTGTTTGATGCCATAGGTCTTGAAGAACACAAGCAGGATAAGTGTCCAGAGCCCCAGAATGAAGCCATCAGGAGGGTGCCAGTCTTTCTGCTTGGGTTTCTGTGTATACAGCAGAGCGAGAACGGGTCATAACATGCAAAAACAAATTCCATGATCTTTTGAAATAGATGTACCATGTAAAAGTACTGCACGTTTCAAAACTGAAAATGTTCTCCCCAGTCTAAGACTTTTTTGTGAACCTGTAACAAGATAATACAGGCTTTGCATATAGGCTATTGTTGAAGGATGGGGCAGCAAAAACTATATTGGTCCCGACAGCAAACGCACAGCCTGTGAGTACGCACGGTTGGTCATTGCACATGCGGAGAGGGCATCTTAAAGGAATAGTTCGCCCAAAAATGAAACTTCTGTTATCATTTACTCACTCTCATGTCATTCCAAACCCATGTCCTTTCTTATTCCAAGGCACACAAAAGGAGATGTTAGGGGGAAAAATCATTCTATACAATGAAAGCATATAGTGACCAGTGGCTGTCAAGCTCAAACAGGACAACAAAGCACCATGAAAGCATCATAAAAGTATTAGCTTTGCTATTCTCTTCTGTATTCTATATTCGGTTTCTAGGTGAACTTTCTCTTTAGCCTCGTGCAATCCCACGTCATTCTGAGTGGACTGTGTGTTTTGTCTTTGCGATAAGCTATGCATGATATAATTTCATTTAAACTGACTGATCTCACTTCAGGACACTCTGGGATGTCAGTAAAGGGTTAAGCTTTTGACGCACGGAGTCATACTGTTAAACACAATGACCACTGACGTGGACTATAGGGCTATTTTCCATAAAAATCTTATATTAACTGTGCATTATCACATTGACGGGTTCAATCCAAAAGCTGAAAAATTTTGCTTTCAGAGGCTTTATGTGGAATTAGGATGAAAATAAGGTGCATTTTGAAGTGTTCTGAGACCAGTGCAGAAAGACAGCACACTGGAGGTTAAGTCATTCACTAAATAGGGAGCAAAGGAGCATCCTATAGCTTTCCTATGCAGCTAAGTGCATTCACTCCAAACTTCCAACCAACAGTTCAGTTTCAGGCTGCAGATGATGTTTGGACCACTCAACGTGTTTGGCAGACATGGGATAATGGTAATCATCAGTACTTAGAATCAGAATTAATTAATTATGCTAAATTCTGATTGTTAAAATGCTTCAGCATTGGCTATCACTTGTTTGTTTGACAGTGCAAGGAGAGAACACTGAGATTTTGTTGCCAAAGTAGAAAAAAACATTGTAACATAAAAGTCAAATCAAGTCAAATAATTTTTCTTTGTATAGTTTTTTTTGTTTGTGCTTTTCCCCACAGCAGTTGTGCTCGGGTCTCAGGAGGAAAAAAACAGCCGGTTTAATCCTAATGGTCAAAAATGGTCAAGCAAAAAATTTTATACGACTGTGTTTGGTGCAAGAGACCTTGACGAACATTAAAAATGGACCTAGGTAAATAAGTGAAATGATAAACAAATGTACGATATAAGAGCTAAATGGCTGCAGTGCCTGAGAAAGGACACACACACACACACACACACACACACACACACACACACACGTCAGCATTAGGACTCATCAGCCTCAGTCAGTGTTTGCACATTTACAGCTTCATCATCAGTTAGTGTATGAATATTATACATTTAAATCAGCCACTATTAAACATGCATAACCAGAGGTGCATTTACATATTAATGCAGACTGAATAATCTACTGAGAAAAAAGACTTAACCTCTAAAAAGAAAGTGCTCATAACTTTCCAATTATATAACAGAGGTGTGGGAAATGGCACATTCTTAAAGGGCCTTGCCGTCACTGTAGGTGACCATGACAGGGAATATAACTGAAGACCTGTTTACAACTCAAATGGAGTTACACCCTGAGGCCCAACTCAACACCGACCCAGAAATTATCCTGATGTACGCAAACAAGCTGACCACCAGAGCGCAAATAACCTGACTCGCAGATGCCACCACCCACAGGAACCTGGAAAAGGGGTCGGAAAACCTGGAAAAGCATTGTTTTTGTACCACTATTGGGTCAAGTCACAAAAGGTCAATGTGTTTTTTTACTTGGCCAATAATTGTGAAAATATTCAATAGCTCTTTTGTCACCATGACTTTAAGGTATATGACTTGGATTTCAAAAATGAACCTTAAATATTAATTGGAATAAAAAGTGTGAAAATAAGGCCCTATATGTTGGACTATAACACTCTTTTCCATCATCTGATGAATTAATGCTGCCATGATCAATAGAAAATGTGAACAAACATCTATTTTTTCCAAATAGAGCCAAGTTTTGTATATTAATCCAGCCTAATTTACATCGAAAGGAGGTGTTTGTGCTGAAAAGAACAACAGTGACAAATTTAATATGGTGCAGCGCTACTTCAGTGCATTTAGCACCTAGTTCAACTGAATTGCAGATGGTTAGTGAATAGAACGCATATTTTTGCCATGAAATACCACTCGCAAATGTAGTTCAACTGTTTAGCGAATTCGCCCCAATGTCTTTTGCACCAGAGACTTAAGACAGCAATAATGAGTAGCCTTCATCTGAATAATACATTGCAGCTGATGGTAGAGGCAAGCGGAAGAGACGTCCTGAGTGCTGTGGTAGTTAACCTCCACAGCTAAGTGGGGCCTGGGAGGGTGCTGTCTGTACATAAGGGGGCTTTTCACATTGCTGAACAAGGACTGATGAATTGACAGATCACTCAGTCTACCTCCAGGAGCAACCGAGGAACTGAGCTGGAGTTAACTAGAGTCACGATAAAGAGGAAGAGGTAGATTGAGTGGGATGATACAAAGATTATCATCACTCTGAAAGCGATTCATTCTGCAAGGGGACTTGTGTCATGGGACTTTTGGATGCTATCACAAGCAAAGGGCAAACTCTCTTGATAGCCAGTGATAAATCACTGTAAAAAGCAAAACAAAAATAACTGTTAATCAAAGTTAAAAAAAATCAAGGCACATGATGCAGTACGATTTTTTATCATTTAATAATTGTCCTCAGTAACATTGCTTTGTTTAGTCAATTTTAATACGGTGGCCATGAAGTGAAAAACAAAACAACAAATCTAAAAACACAACAGCAATTCAGTCGAAACGGAAAGGGTAGGGACCAAAGCATCTCACCTGATTGGCTGTGTGGAGAATATCTAGTCCTTTCTTCAGGATTGGTTCTCTTAATTCTAAATGCTCAATTAATGTAAATTGTGAGTGGTTTGTCACTCAGTGAAACAGTAATGGGACACTTTATAACACAGAGAGCAAAAACAGCGAGGTGTGTAAGGAACCGTCTAAAAATTCCACAAACTGTGAATCCAAGCATTCATTCATTTGACTTGAATATTCCAACATAACAAATATTGCTATTAAAAAAAGCATTTTCTCACTCTAAAGGCTGCAGTAGACTACCGGCGTGATGGCTCACTTTCTACATTTAAAGACAGCATGTCCAATTATGAGTACAGTGTGATTGCTGAAATATTACCAAGATATTATTTTCATATTGTAAAGGCTGTAGAAGGCTTCTATAAGATATGCTGACTTACTCTAAGTGAGATTTTCCCAGAATGTGGAATTATACATATACAGTATTCAATTATTTTTTTAATAATAATAAAAACAATGTAAGTTAGTCATTCACACCACTGGCAGACTGCTACAACCTTTGTAATGTAAAAATTACATCTTAATGAATTTTAGTGGTGTTTTTTCTAAAATAATTTAATCCTGTATCCATATAATTAGATATACTTGGAAAATCTATGCATTGGCAGCAACCGGAACCTTTATAATTTTGATTAAAAAAATACAAAATACAAAAAAAGTTAGAACATGCAAGTTGAATGAACGCTTGGATGCCACCAACATTTTAGTGCAGGTTGTGGACTTTAAGATGGTCCCTTACGCACTAGATGAACCAAGAAGACCAAAGATGAACATTGTAGCAAAAACTAACTTTTCCCACTCGCTGTTTCTACTCTCTGTGTTATAAAGTTTCCTGTTACTGTTTTCCCGAGAGAGAAAACACTCCAAATGATTTAGATTTTCAGTCAGTGACCTTCTTGCAGGGATTTTGATATAATCAGTGAACCAATCCTGAAGAAAGGACTAGGTCTCATTCACACAGCCAATCAGGTGAGAAGCTTTGGTCCCTACCCTTTCCGTTTCGACTGAATTGCTGCTGTGTTTTCTGAATTGTTATTTTGTCTTTGGATTTGCTGTTGTGTTTTTTTATTTGCTGTTTTGTTTTGCACTTCACGGCCACCGTAGTTTGTTCACTAAATGCAGAAATTCTTATTGAGAGAACTACTTTTTCTTGTTCAGCCAACTATCAATTAGCAATTACGAGAACTTTTATTTTGCCACCATTTCAATCTTACTGTGTGTATGGTTTTAAATTACTTTTACATGAAGTTAACTGCAATCTTTGCCTCTGAAGAAAGGTACGTCTTGCAAGGCAGGGCAGTACATGCAATTGTTTGGCATAGACACACAATAGACCTCAACCCTCAACACACAAATCTATAATGGTAACAATCAACAAACCTCATTAAGTTAAAAGATGAGCTCTTAACACACAACAATTAACTAACCCTGGCAACAAAAAACAGTAGCATGAACAAAAAAATAAGCCTATAACACTACCCGCATCATTTATTCATGTTATTCATGCATGCTGGCAACTCACAAATCAGCAACATTGTTTGGTATGAAATTGTTCGTTCAGAGAACTCTGTCACGACAACATTTGGGGGAGTATTTTTGGTCTAACGTAGCTTATGTAGATGCAAAGTAATTTACATTTCATAGTATCTGTGACTTAAAAACCCCCATAAGCTGGAAAAAATGTACTTTCATTTTCTTACATTGCATGGGAAAAAACATGTAAATAAAATACTTTAGATAACTGGAACCTTAACGGTGATGGTTGCTAAGATTAAGGATTTGAACTAAACAAAAACCGTAAGTATTAAAGGGGTCATAACTTTTCTTTTTTCTATCTGGTTCATGCAAGTCATGTTTTTTGGTGCCATTTTCAACCGACTTTCTCAGACCCTTAGAATAAAGCAGGTTGGGATGTGGGTTTGCTGTCAGGTCAAATATAGTTTTTAATTGTCCCAACCTTCAATAACAGCTTCACTCTCAATCAAACAATAAGATAAACTTCCAGGTTTCTGAATGTCTTCATTCTACAAAAATTACAAATAATTAATAATTAAGCCTTTTACTACAATGTATAATGTGCTTGTTTTGAGGGTGAGAAAAAGAAATACTCGATGCATGTGAGTGGTTTAAGAAAAGGGATCACGAGTATCATGGCAAGTTAGCAAGAATAAAATACTGTGCTGGTTTCCATGGAGAGTTTTTTTTTTCTCCCCTTTTCTCCCCAATCTGGCATGCCCAATTCCCAGTGCGCTCTAAGTCCTCGTGGTGGCGTAGGAGGACGAATCTCAGTGACATCTTATCACATGGCTTGTTGAGCACATTACCGCTGAGACATAGTGCGTGTGGAGGCTTCACGCTATTCTCCACGGCATCCACGCACAACTCACCACGCGCCCCACCGAGAGCGAGAACCACATTATAGCGACCACGAGTAGGTTACCCCATGTGACTCTACCCTCCCTAGCAACCGGGCCAATTTGGTTGCTTAGGAGACCTGACTGGAGTCACTTAGCACACCCTGGATTCGAACTCGTGGTCAGCGTCTTTACTCGCTGAGCTACCCAGGCCCGGTTTCCATGGAGATTAATAAAACTATGGAATGCTCCTCTGTATTTCTATAGGTATGAAGTGTTGCGTACTTGGATATGGAACGCACAGAGCTGGAACATGAACTGAAGTACATTGAATTGTTAACTCAATGTTACAGATCTTTCACTTCAAAGCTTCTAAAGATCTATAGCAGACAAATTGAGAAGACAGAATTTTTCTTTTTGACCTTCTGTATAAAATAAATAAATAAATAAAATAAATAAAAAAAAGAGTTTGATGTAGTTTGTAGACATACTCTAATTTTCAGACCACAAAGCGCAAAGTCCACCAAGAACATATATTGAAACTAAACTGCAGAAATCGCAATGAGCACTTAAAGTAATGTTCCGGGTTCAGTAAAAGCTACGTTCATTTGACAGCATTTGTGGCATAGTGTTGATAGTACAAAAAATAATTTTGACTCCCTCATTCATTAAAAACAAGCAAAAAAGCAAAAATCAGAGTTACAGTAAAGCACTTTCAATGGAAGTGAATGGTGCCAGTCCACAGACTGCCAACTCTGTCATCAAACGTCATGCTATTCAGTGAGGAAATTATTTTCAGTTTAGCTGGTTCACAGCCCAGCCAAAAAGGACAAAAGGAAACAAGCATGCATCCTCCTCCTTCAGCTTTGATTCCCTAATGCCATGAGGCTGAGGCATCAAACTGTCAAGCAAACAAAGAACTATTCAAAGTCGAAGACAAGCCTTCTCCGAGCAAAATCATCACAACAAGCCAAGTAATTGAGTTTGGAGAAAAGCACCTTCAGCTAAGTACACTGTGATTAGTCTCTGACATTTCAAGCTGGATTTAGAAGTGAGAACCATCGCTGCACAAAAGAGAAAACCTCATCTGCAGCCGGAGATAGACATTTTTATGCAGGAGACCAAGTACAAGTGCTCTTTGAAGAAAGGACAAGGTCATACCACAGTGTTCCCAATAGTGTGACCTTACACACTGACTTGTCTTTTCAAATAAATTGTATTTGGCATACAGCTGCTTTTGGTATCTTAAACATAGAAGTTACAGAAGATATAAAAATGTTTGACTAAAAACTGACTTTTTTTATGTAACACAAATGGAGATGTTAGGCAGAATGTTATCCTCAGTAACATTCACTCTCATTGCATCCAGTGTATACCCTAATGTTGTCATTACTGGAAAAAGGTTTTCTTAATTAAAAATGACTTGAAATATCAAGTTTTGGCTCATAATTCAAATATCTATGTTCATTGAACCTATTTATCTTAAAAAAATATATAGACTTAAGATTTTAAGTGTTAATAACTGAAACGATTGTATACAAAATTTAGACAATGGGGAACACCTACTGACCTGTTTCAGTGACGTCACTTTTTCCTCGCTGCCACCATATTAGTGGGCATCAGTGGGAGGATACAATGGCGGTGAATGGAAAAACACCCGTGAAACGATATCAAGAAAAACATAAAAAATTGCTTTTGATCCATGCCAAGTCCCAGGAAAAGCACAAATATAGCCAAACTGGACTTTCGTGGACATTTAAAGGTGAAGTATGTAACTTTTTATGCCAAAATACTACTATCCCAGTTTATTGTTCATTGACAACTAAAAGTAAGCCAATCGTGGGTTTACCTCCCCCAAAAGTATAAACATTGAGCCTCCCAGGCACTATCAAAACATTGATGTTCATATTTTGAGCGGCCCGCTCAGCTCCACCCATCTCTTTCTAGCTCAGCCTATAGCGCGAGTTTGGGGCGTGGCTACTTGAACTAGCCGTTCAGCCAGGAGAATATTATCAACCACGGCAGACTTGTACAGAGGAAAATAAATGTTGCTTTGTCTACATATGTTAAAGCCACAGAGACAAAGAAAAGAGTAAAACAAGAGTGAACACTGACGTCGCATTTACTAGGTGGAGGACACACACACTCCACCAATGATAAGATTGCTCTGGCAAACGGGATTGCCAACAACGAGATTGCTGCACAAGTCACTAATGCACCGCAATCTTGCACGGTCTTGCACGGTCATACAGTGACGTCAAATGAAACAGGTCAATAATCCCTTATACTATAATTATTTAATTATGTTTCCTTGGTCAATGGGAACATATGGGGGCATTTTAATATTTGTAATTAAGAATTCATAGAAGTTTTAGCTCTTTTGTACAGTAGTATTATTTATGTTGTTCCATGTTATGACACCATTAGGGTGATCTATGTCCCCTTTGGTCAAGCTGGACCCTTTTTACTCTATTTCAGCTCACCTTGTGCATGTGCAACTGAAGTATAGGTATTTATCCATTTCTGTGGAGAAATACATTAATTTACAGATTGACCTAGAATGGATTATAATCTTCTTTATTTGAGCTGTGTTAAATTGTATGATCTAAATTTGAGTCAATTAAACTAAAATTATTAAGAAGAAACAACAATATTTGAATAGCAAATCTGAGTTAAGTTTTCTTGCATCTAATTATCTTAACTTAAATATTAAGTTCATTCTGTATGAACACAAAGTTAAATTAATTACACAAGTTTGGAGACGCCATTGCTCAATTCAACTGAGGGAATGAGTTTACTCAATCATTTGAGTAAAGTCAACTTTTTAGAGTTTACAGCGTTTACTGTACGACCAAAGTGAATGGTGACCGAGGCTAACATTATGCCTAATATCTCTTTTGAGTAAATGACTCACCCTCATATTATGAAAAGAATTTTAACTTTTGGATGAACTAACCCTTTAAAGTTTTTTTAACAGCTTAAAAAAAGAAAAAAAAAAGAAAAATCAAACTTTAACTGGCTCTCAGCTACATTTCAAATCAAACATGTACGTTGGATCTGAAGAGAAAAGAAAGAAGATTTTCATTGCACAGTTGTGTGCGGTCCACACAAAGTTTGATTGATATCTGATCAAATATAACTGTAGGGGAAATAAACTGAAAGGGTCTCTATGGGAACAGAAGCGAAGGAGATAGGGGTACTTGAAAAATAAACTCTTTTTCTAGCAGAGGGCTTAAATTTACATTTTTCAAGACACTGTTTAGTCTGGCCTATGTGTCTGCCAATGGCCTCGCCCCCCACCACCCAACCTGTATTGGAGGTAACACATAAAAGTAACATGCAATGTAATCAAATTATTTTAAAGGTAACAAGTTATTTATTACTCCACTGTCTAGGTATTCTTTAGTAGGAATGGGAATTGTAAGGAGTTTAACAATACTATTTCCTCTAAATGATTCTAGTTCCTTAATGGTTCCATTAACGATCCTTTTAGTACTTTTGAGAAATAAATATTTGGAAATAAGAAATGCAATTATTTTTGGATTTACTGCACTCAGCAGCGATCTTTAACGCAATGATTCAGTAATTACTCTAGTTTAAGTCTCACGAAAGGGATAGTTCACACAAAAATGAAAATTCTCTCATCATTTACTCCCCTTTATGCCATCCTAGTTGTGTATGACTTAATTTCTTCAGTAGAACACAAATGAAGATTTTTAGAAGAATATCTTAGCTCTGTAAGTCCATACTATGCAAGTGAGTGTGATCTGCACTTTAAAGTTCCAAAAAGCACAGACAATCGTCGTAAAAGTAATCCATACGAGTGGTTTAATGAATGTCTTCTAAAGTGATACGATCGCTTTGAGTGAGAAACAGATCAATATTAAAGTCCTTTTCACTATAATTGTTTACTTCTGGTCGCTCTCCAATGCGCGACCATGAGGGGAATCAGTTCATGCTGCCTCTGATGTGACGTAAGTGTGCTGGCATTTTCAAATGAAAGTGAAACCAATGAAGCTTGTGAACAGCATTCTCTTGTAAACAAATCAAGCTGCACTTCCGGTTGTGTCACGTCAGTTCTCGTGACGAACATGGCAACGCGCTTACGTCATGCAACATGAACTGATTCCCGTCATGGACACATTCTGGAGAGTGAACGGATGTAAACAATTATAGTGAAAAGGACTTGAATATTGATCTGTTTCTCACTCAAAGCATTCGTATTCTTGGGAGGTAGCACTAGTCACGCTGTGGATTCAAAAGAACCAGTTCATGAGAGTAATTTGTTTGGGAATCAGACAACACTGGTCATGCTGTATGATTTGTTTCATCTTTACTTTTAAGTTACTTTCTAAATTTACAACATTATACCAGAGTCACTGTTTCAAATAAGTAATGCATGTAAGAAAGCAAGTAAATAAATAAATCCAGATAATCGCATGTTGTCAGGCAAGACACATCGCTGTTTTCACCAGTTTGCTTAAATGCATCTCCTGTGACCACTCATGTTCAGATTTCAAGGGGAGGGTCTCTAATTTCATGACGACACTCATCAATCACTCAGTCAGTGTGTTACTGCATGATAATAAACCACAAAAGACATAAAAGACAAAGAAAGAGCTGAAAAAATGGTGCACTGTTTCTCCCAGATACAGTTGAAATTTAATCTAAGCAAAACACAACATTTTGAGCAGAATTCAGTTAATTTATATATATATATATATATATATATATATATATATAGTTACTTCATTTTTAGAAGAATATTTCATCTCTGTAGGTCCATACTAAGCAAGTGAATGTTGGCCAGAACCTTGAAGCTCCAAAAAGCACATAAAGGCAGCATAAAAGTAATCCATAAAACTCCAGTGGTTAAATCTGTGTATTTAGAAGTGAAATGATAGGTGTGGGTGAGAAATAGATCGATAATCCCTTTTTACTCTAAATCTCCACTTACACTTTCAGATCTGAAAGTGAAACTAAACAGGCATCACATGTGACTTTAAGATGTGAAAGTGAAAGAGGTATAGAGAAAAAAAAATGACTTAAATATTTATCTGTTTCTCACCCACACCTATTATGTCGGTCTGAAGACATGGATTAAACCACTGGAGTCTTAAGGACTACTTTTATGATGACTTTGTGATTTTTGTAGCTTCAAAGTTCTAACCAACATTTACTTGCATTGTATGGACCTACAAAGCTGAAATATTCTTTAAAAATAAATTCATTTGTTTTCTGCAGAAGAAAGTCATACACATCTGGGATGTCATGAGAGTGATTAAATGATGAGAGAATTTAAATTTTTGGGTGAACTAACCCTTTTATATATTTTGTGTTAAAGCATAGTTCTGTAAAAAAAAAAAACAATTGTTAACAAATTGTTGGGGGGCGCCACGTCTGATCTCACCTACGGCACCAAGTAAGCCAGAACTGCCACTGATCAGATCACTTGTTATGCATCTTAAAACCAGGTGTCAGTGTGTCAATCAACTTTGAAGGGTTCTTGAAAGTCTCACAGCTTAAGAAGAGATGGAAAAAAAAACTGGCTTTTGATAGAAAAATATGGCCAGCCAGCTTTGGATCCAAAGATTACAAGTAGACTAAAGCACTCTCAGAACACCACCACTTTTTCTTTGAAGAAAAGCAAGAGAAACTGAAATCCAGCCCTTTCATTACTTACTGTATGTGAAAAGCATCCACAAAAGAATTTAATCTGTAAGCCAATCTATTTGATTTGAAAGTCTATATTAATACATTTTAAAGAAAAGTATAAAATTGCAGAGGAATGCATATGTGCTTCCTTTGATTGGGAATCCCTTACTCAATGTTTTGGGGGCAAAAAAGGGGACAATCTACAATAACAAATACAATTCAGTTTAACAAATTCATTTAAAATAGGAAATATAAAGTTTAAAGCCACCACATTTCATTTGCATAGATTAAGTTAAACTATGCTCAATTTCACCACTGGCTGTGGTCGCTATTGTTTCCTCAAATCGCCAACTCTCAGCACAAACTAATGACTTCCAGTTGATTTGTCACTGGAAAACGCTGTCGAACACACCTAGTCTGTGTAATTGTGTAAATCTATGTAAATTATTTTCGCTATTATTTTGTATATTAAAAGAAAAGTAAAATAACAATGCAACAGAATAGATCTGCCCTGAGCTGGTTTGTATTGCACTAGATTTGCCAATTCATAATACACAGTCCCTTGCAAAATACTCCTTTTTATTCTCAATCCAAGAATCTATTGCACTATTTAAAAAATGGAGACGCACAATCACCATCCAACTGAAGTGCATCTGTTTGGAAGAATGGGCCAAAATGCGAACAAAACAGTGTGCAGCAAAGGGTTATTTCTCTGTTCCCATTTCAGGGATTGACAAACAATAGAATTATTTCAGAAATATTTCTCCAGCAATCTCATATCAGAACAGCAATTTAAATTGTAGCGCTTGGTCTTATGAGGGAATAATTTAGATGCTTGGACATTTTGTCTGACAGTAATCTGTTTATACAAGAATGACAGCAAGTAAAGAGAGTAGAGTAAGGCAGGCTTTATTTATGTCCTTGCTCAAAATTCACAAAAGACCAGGAATGTCACTAATAGGAATTGATGTGGAGAGAGAAAGAGAGAAGGAATGAAAAAGAGACAGAAAGAGAGAGATCAAAGGTTGAAATGCAGTCTGCATGAGGCCAGTAATAGAGTCCAGAACGCAGTGGGAGGGAGAGTCTAATCACAGATTCCTGACTGAACGACTGCTGGAGGGACGGCTCATCCCAGTCCTCAATCTCACACCGTTCACTGCATATCCACTTACTGCCTGCAATTACTCCTTTATCTTGAATAGAACATTCACATTTATGCATGTTATCTGCAAAGCTCATTTATAGCAGAGCGATGTACTGAGAAAACAAGCAGTCTTGACACATGACAAGCATGAATCCTAAGAAATATGGCAGTCTTCTAGATGTTTTTTATACCAGCTAGGTATTGGACAGCAATCTCCACTCTATAAAATCGGAAATGAGGTGCTTGGTTTACAATTTATTGAATATGGCAATGCCTTCACTTCATGTTAAAAAAAATTCTTAAGTACTAAGAACACTGAAAAAAAAATCTCTAGAACTCAGAAGGAGGTCCGAGTGTGGTTTGCTTTTTATTCCTTGGTTGACCAAAAATAGTCAGAGCTTGTGCTCAGCCGGGTGATCAGCAGAATGATTTTATAAAAGGACTGCATTTCCACTGCAACAACATGACCAATGTTACTATGTAACTAAGATAGTCCTTGTTTGTTTGTCTTACATTTTTTAGATTTTTTTTTACAATCTAAAGTAATGTAATTGAGTTCAGAGTTATTTAAATACTAGGGCTGTCATTTTAACATGTTAAAGCTGTGTAATTTTTTCTATGTTAAAATATTTTCTGCTTTCCCAGCTTAATTTGAACTGCAACAATTCTTAGGTTGATATCCCCCAAAAGCATAAATCTTTTGGCTCAACCACGTTTTAAATTGCTCTGTTCGGGAAGCCCCACCAGTCAGACACAACAACACTGACTCAACCAATGGCCTGATTTTGCGGCGGGACTATCTGTTTGTTCAACCAATGGCAGAGAGGGGACGTGTTCGGAAAGCTGTTTATAAACAATGTTTATTTTTGCAATTACATTTGGTGGCGCTAGTGCCACAGAAATTACACACTTCTGCTTTAATTCAGTGTGATTAATTAGATTAAAAAAATAACGTGTTAAAACACGCAGTTAATAATGCCTCCTGCCCTGTACACAAATTCTGTATTATGTAATTAGCCTACCATCAGAGCAATCCGTGCTCAGCGCATCATGCAAACAACACGTTATGTTTATTAATATATAAAGTGTGTGTGTGTGTGTGTGTGTGTATATATATATATATATATATATATTTTTATTAAGACCCTTTCATTTGTTTCACATTTTGTTATGTTGCAGCCTTATTCTAAAATGCTTTAAATTATTTATCTTTTTTCACATCAATCTATACCCCATAATGAAAAAGCAAAAACCAGATTCTTGATAACTTTACAAATGTATTAAAAAGAAAGAACTGAAATATCACATTGACATAAGTATTCAGACCCTTAACTCAGTACTTAGTTGAAGCACCTTTGGCAGCGATTACAGCCTCAAGTCTTTTTGGGTATGATGCGACAAGCTTTGCACACCTGGATTTGGGGATTTTCTGCCATTCTTCTCTGTAGATCCTCTCAAGCTCTGTCAGGTTGGATGGGGACTGTCGGTGTACAGCCATTTTCAGATCTCTCCAGAGATGTTCGATTGGGTTCAAGTCCGGGCTCTGGCTAAGCCACTCTTGTGTTGTCTTGGCTGTGTGCTTAGGGTCATTGTCCTGTTGGAAGGTGAACCTTCGGCCCAGGCTGAGGTCCAGAGCACTCTGGACCAGGTTTTCTTTAAGGATATCTCTGCATTTTGCTGCGTTCAGCTTTCCTTCAACCCTGACCAGTCATCCAGTCCCTGCCCCTGAAAAACACCCCCACAGCATGATGCTGCCACCATCATGCTTCACTGTTGGGATGGTATTGCGCAGGTGATGAGCAGTGCCTGGTTTCCTCCAGACATGACGACTGGAATTGAGGCCAAACAGTTCAATCTTAGTTTCATCAGACCAGAGAATCTTGTTTCTCACGGTCTGAGAGTCCTTTAGGTGCTTTTTTGCCAATTCCAAGCAGGCTTTCATGTGTCTTGCACTGAGGAGAGGCTTCTGTCTGGCCACTCAGCCATAAATCCCAGATCAGTGGAGTGTTGCAGTGATGGTTGTCCTTCTGAAAGTTTCTCCCATCTCCACACATGATCTCTGGAGCTCAACCAGAGTGACCATCGGGTTCTTGGTCACCTCTCTTACCAAGGCCCTTCTCCCCGATTGCTCAGTTTGGCCGGGCGGCCAGCTCCAGGAAGAGTCCTGGTTGTTCCAAACTTCTTCCATTTAACAATTATGGAGGCCACTGTGCTCTTGGGAACCTTCAATACAGCTGACATTTTTTTGAAGCCTTCCCCAGATTTGTGCCTCAACACAATCCTGTCTCTGAGCTCTGCAGGCACTTCCTTTGACCTCATGGCTTGGTTTTTGCTCTGATATGCATTTTCATCTGTGAGACCTTATATAGACAGGTGTCAATTGAATTTGCCACAGGTGAAAGTTAGATTTATACAGTGCTTTTCTGACTTTCCTCAATCACCACCAGTGTGCAGCATCCACCTGGATGATGTGATGACAGCCATAGTGCGCCAGTATAGTAGAGTTATAGATCCAATTAATGAAAGTAGAGTTATAGATCCAATTAATGGATGGGGATTATTAGGAGGCCATGATTAATAAGGGCCAATTGGGGAATTTGGCTAGGACACGGGGTTACACCCCTACTCTTTACAAGAATTGTCCTGGGATTTGTAATGACTACAGAGAGCCAGGACCTCGGTTTAACGTCTCAACCGAAGGACTCCAATCAAAGTGTAGAAACATCTCAAAGATGATCCAGAGAAATGGGATGCACCTGAACAAAATTTCACTTGTCATAGCAAAGGGTCTGAATATGTCAATGTGATATTTCAGTTTTTTACTTTTTATCAAGTCATCAAAAATCTAGTTTTTGCTTTGTCATTATGGGGTATAGAGTGTAGATTGATGTGATTTTTTATTTTTTTTTAAGCAATAAAATTGATTATACCTGACAAATTGTGATTAATTCAATTAATTAATCTGGATATCATGCAAGTAATTTTTTAAAAAACATTTTATTTATTTTTATTGACAGCCCTATTAAATATATATAACAAATAAAATTCAGAGCAATCAATTCACACATGTATTAAAACAAATTTTATAATAATAATAATAATAATAAACAATAATATTAAAATATTTATAATAATAATAATTCAATAATAAAATCATTATGATCACAGTGTCTGGAATGGCTGTGCTTCAAATGCTTCAGTGCAGACAACATTAGCTTTGTCTTTTCGTTCAATCTAGTTTTACCAGGAAAGAGCCAAATTTTCCATCCCATAACAAGGGGTATAAAACAGGGCCGGATTGGGCTTCAGGTCTGACTCCTGCAACAGCATCATATTGGTGGAGAAGTTTTAAGTGTAACTGCAAATTCACCCAATTCACTTTTTGGTCCACCTGAAGTGTGAACATGTTTCTTTTAAAGAGGTCTCAAGGTTGAAAAATTCTAAGGCTGTTTACACCTGGTATTAAGATGTGTTTCGGTGGTCTGTTCACAAGTGGACAATGCTAAAAACAGGTGTAAACCGGTAAAAAATAAATTGTGATTGGAACACGGAAACCAGATACAGATTGTAAACTCTAAATGTGTGTAAACAAGAGATGTAAATGTTGTTGATTACATGAGGCTTTACAAGGAAATAACTGTCCCATATAAAATTTTTAAAAGGCATGCATATAATTGCATAAATATTCATGCATAAGACTTCTCAGAACGTCTTCACTGTGCCAGATATCAACATGAAGTGACACAGATAAGAAGCACAAACATCCAAAGCTCAGTTCTTACAGGTACTTCACTAAAATAACAGAGAATTCTGCTGCTCAAAATGTTACGATTGTGCTTAGATTAAATGTCTGGGAGTGACTGGACTGTGCAGTCCATGTTGTACAGTTTGCATAGAAGCAGGCAAGGCCATCACAAATTGGTAAATTTCACACATAGCATGGTCACAACATTGGTTTTCAACAGCTACTAGCTATTTAAGGTACAGCAGCAAGGTAAATACGAAACATAATTAAATACCTTAGTGCTTTATTATCATACATGTTGATAATGCTGGGCAAAGATAACAGCGGCATGAGGCCCAAATTGTTTCCAATGTCTCGTCTCTATGATGCTAAATGAATAATTCCTTCTATTATTTGTACTTTTGTAGTACAACATAATGCTTATTTGTGCCCTATGGAAACAACCCTGGTTTTTAAAACCAATTACTGCATTTGATTCAATTAAAACACATATTTCACCTGGTAAAGGGTTTCAGTAAAACATATTGCTAAACAGACTCAAAACATTTTTTTCTAGTTGTATCAAGGTGCTTTTTTGAGTTGATACAACTAAACAGTTGAGTCAACATAACATATTAAGGTTGTGAATCTATGAACTTGTACTTTAGTTGAATCAACAAGTATATTTATCATCTCTACTCGCTTAAAAAAAATAGTCTGATCAAACAAAGATTTGCCAGCTCACAGCATGCATTGCAGCATGAATAAATAAAGAGGTTAGTGTTGTAGGCTTATTTTTTTGCTATTTGCAGATCTTATTTGTGCTGCTGTTGTTGTTTTTGTCATTACTCTTGATTAATAGTTGTGTGGTAATTTTAAGAGCTCATCTTTTACTTAATTATGTTTGTTGAGTATCACCATTTCTGATGTTTGTGTGTCAAATGGTGACATCTATGTGCCTCCAAATCAAACTATCTAGTGTGTCTCTCAAGAAGAGACTGCCCTGAAATGCAAACCTTGCAGGGTTGACTTGACAATTAAAGTCAGGTTCACTAACCACTAACTTTACAGCGGCAGGCCTTAAAATTCAGTAAACTAAACTGAAGTTTTTATAACTACATTCAATCAGTTCAGATTACTTTTTATTTGTGAGAAAAACGTATTCAATTAAGTCAGTTAAACTAAAAAAAATAAATAAATAAATAAAACATGCAAACATGTCCTCATTTACACATTCAAACAAGAGTTAACTCCAGACTTACCTGATTAATTATTTCAGCCACTGGTAGCTGGTCCACATATGTCAATGAATTGATTTGTAGAGCGCCACTAACAGACCTGAAACAAAACAAAGAGGAAACTGTCTCTACAGCAGACTTGGCTCAACCAATGCAGTGAATTTGGGACAGGACTATTTATTTGACCAATCAATGCACACATGGAGAGTTTCACATAAAAAAATAAAATAAAAACAAATTATATATAGTATATATATATATATCAAATTCCATTTAGTGTTGCTAGAGGCGCAGAAATGACTCACTTCAGCTTTAATAGCGTCCTCAGTTATGTTTCATTTAAGTATCAACTTTGTCTCAAATGTTCCTCATAAAATGTCTTAGGAGAAATTAAAACAGACACAAATGAGTCAAAAAAGAGCATAGAGCTATAAAATGTGTCACGATTGCATAACTCATATAAATACATTTCTATTTGATGAGAAATATTTTAGTTAATTTAAAGATCTCTGATTTCAGATTTTCTTTTTTTAACTGGCAAATCTGAGCACATTTGAGACTTCGTTGAGATCTCTTCTGAATTTCTATAGAAGGCCAGGGCTGGGCAAAATTCTGAATGTAAGAATTAGCTCCATTTCAATTCTTGAGTTAAAATTGTTATTGAGTTAGACATGACCCACAGGATAATGAATTTAATTTTGAATCTGAATGACAGGAAATGGAATTTACTAAATTGCAATGCACCTTTAAACGCAATGTTTCAAGCTTTGCCTGTGGTCAAACCAAAAAACAATATTTTCAGACTAAACAAATAACTTGTTTTGACCAAAAACTCTCCAATTTAAGCTCCCTCTGATCTAGCCACACGACTCTGCAGTGGGCTCTGGACTCTGCAGTGGGCTCGCCACGGTACAGCCAAGAATTCCACAAGTGCCCGCAGTCCGTCCATTTGAGTGGTTGGTTGAAATTTTGGCCCTCATGTGGGCCAGTAAAGCTCTGAGAGATAGGACCAGACGAAATCCCTCAAGAAGGCTTCAGCCCATCTGTCTTGATAATGAATTGACGAAAGGGAAAAGGCAGAGAAAGCACACTTTGTGCCTTGGCACAAATCCAGAGAAATCCCAATGGAGATAGATAGATTTGGATAGGTTAGATATTTTTCAATTACCCACAATTTCTCTCTGTATAATACGTATCTAAATATATATTTCTCAGGAAAATATGCATCTTGAGTTGGCTGAAGCAACACTTTTGTGCACTTAGCAGGAAGAAATAAGATTCACAGGGGGGGAAAACAGCTTTTCAAATTTTCTTTGGGTGACTTGTGGGTGGTGATTGACAGGTAATTTCAGAGGTGTCTTTGCTATTCACTGAACAAACAGCAAACAAACTTAAAAGTGTTTGCATGAAGAATGAGAAATGGAGGTTAACAAAAATGATGCTGTGCACTATATGTTGGAGAATTGAGGCAATTGGTAATCTATAGGTGGGCACAGCACTTCAGCCAACAAATTACTTTTGTATTTCAATGAACGGCCTGGGCAGCAAATTCATAGCCCACCAGGGATGATGCTTTTTCTATTAGCTGACAAAATGGCCTGTCACTTTAGCCATGTGTACGGTACTGGCACATTGAACCACATTTTGTCTGAGTTCAAATGGCTCAGCTTGAATTACAGCAAAATGCAGAAGCAACCTGAATATAGACAATTTAGTGTGAGGCTGCTTGCTAGAACATCTCCATACTAACAATGTAACAGCACAAAATGTTAGAATACTAGTGAAACAAATGGTTCTCACATCCAACATACTTGTCAAACTGATAAGCAATAACATAAACTAGATTTTACATTTTCAGAAAAAAAAAAAAATGTGAGTGGTGCTTGCCCGCCGTCACAATGCTAGGGTTTTATGCGTTGTTGCTAGGGTATTCTAAGTGGTTGCAGAGCATTTCTAGGGTGTTCTGGGTGGTTGCTTACTGGCGCAAGTCAAACGAGCCAACCCCCTGGACTATAGAGTTGCTTTTCCACCATCTGGCCAAATGGCTGTCATCGTGGAACTGTGCCGTTCTGTACCGATTTTAGCTAGTTGACATGGTTACGGTTTCTTTTTCCATTGTGGTGCTACAAAGATAGGATTAGAATGGACTGATTAAGCAAGTGACCAATCATGAGTCACCACGTACAATGGGCATTCCACCAGCAAACCGTACTGAGAAATCAAGGAACAAATTTGTAGTAGTACCAAAGATTGCTCAACATTGTACAAACTGATAGGCTACTGGAAACATTACTCACTATGCTTTGAAAAGCTGCTTATAATATTTTGGTCTCTAGATATGGCTGGATTTCCTCCTCCAATGTAGGTCTATTGAATTTCTTCAACCATTTTATCACCCGGAAAGTGAAAATCATCCAATCGCTTTGAAAAGTAATAACACACTTCTCCTTAACAACCCACAGGATTTGAGGTATCATTCATGTCAAGGGTGTGTTTAATACTTTAGCCCCGTTCACACTTTTCCGTTTTCCTACCATCATCGTTTTCCAGATTATGGGGTACTGGACAGTGTATTCGAAAGTCTGCATTTTCGGTGGAGGAAAACATAGTTCAAGTGTGGATGCGAGGCGTAAATGTAGAAAAATCAATGTATTTGAAAAGAAAACTTGGATCTGGCTTAAATCGTTGGAGGTTGCCCAGCCTCTGAAAACTCTGTCTTCCGTTTCCAAATTTCAGCGTTTTCCAAAGTATGTAGTGCTAGAGAGTGTTTTCGAAAGTCTCCATTTTCCATGGAGGAAAAACACCATTCTAGTGTGGATGAGAGGCGTAAACGTAGCAAAATCAATGTGTTTTCAAATGAAAATGTATAAGTGTGGACTTGGTCTAAATCGTTGGATGTTGCAGTCTCTAGCAGGTATTCCAACCCCACGGCAGTATCCATCAGGAGGTGGATCATTGTCTGCAATCCCACTGGTAGTCGCTGCATTGCGTATCTGCTCATTTACATAAAGCTGAACTCAGATCAACTTTATCACATCACAGTCACGGTTGCTAATGTCACTGGAAATCCCCAACTCTCATTGAAAATAAATGACTTTTGATTGCTTTGTCACTGCAAAACTCTGTTAGAGTGAATGCTCCTTTAGGGTTAGGGGTTTGCTTAAATCCCTTACTCGAAGTATGAGCAATAGAAATAGTGATATTTGCCTTATCAAGAACTACTAATGAGCCTTGAAATATTTAGAAAATTAATAATTTAAACAGGCTCAAAATTATTCAACATTTGTCATGGTAATTTTGCAACTATTTCACACGATGAACTTTTAATCAAAGTGATTTAGTAAATTTATATGAAAAAACAAGCTGAGGGTGTCTTGAGAGAGGGAGAGTGTGTACTGAGAGTGCACTCTCATTTCCGTTATGCCCATGCCACAGCTACTGATTTATTTTTCATTCTGTAACATCACCTGACATTTAATTACTTTGAGACCTGAGACCTGCGCTAGGCAGTCAACATCATCACCCTGGGCAAACCAGATACTGTACAAAATACAATCTCGTAAAGAGTGGGCACATATTATAAAGAAGAGAGCGGAGCCTATTAAACCATCCACCTCTGTAAAACTTAATTTACCTAATGGAAGCCCTCTGATACAGCGGCAGGACTGCGGAGGAGGAACCAGGAGGATGACGGAATGATTTAGCATTGACACGCCTCTACTGTCACACAACAGAGACATCTCATGGAGGGGGAAAATTAGAGTTGCGTTTCTTTTAAACACATGGGGGAAGCCGATATTTAGCATAGTGATATATATGCTAGTAGTTAAAGGGGTTTAATTTTTTTCAATGTTAAAATACTTTCACATTTCTCATCTTAAAGGCGCACTCTTTTATCGCTAATGAATAGTTAAAAGAAATCAATAGTATTTATGAAAAATATTCTTGAAATCATACACACTCACATGAGATGAAGACTTAAGTTGTATCTGTAGCCTAATAAAAGCAGTTTTATTTTTCAACAGGGCTGAGCAGCCTCGCAGTGACTGCCATGTTGAGATCACATGACCAGCCGAATAGAGCGCAACAGTGCCTGCCCACTTTTTCAGCCATCTTGGTTCCCGAAGTATTTTTCCCATTAATTTTTCCATAGGGATTTCATAAAAGTCCTTCATGGGTCAAAAAACGAAATGCCACCGCAACACCTGATAAATCCTGTGAGCAGGTGCGTAGGAAATATTGAATACGAGAATAACCAAAGGAATGAATCTCGCACAATGCTGTTGCTTGCAGTCTGTGTATAAATGTATTAATGCAACGTTTAGGTCATGCGACATTCATCAAGCATTGTTTACCTAAACGTCCTTCATAAAAGCGTTCTAAACCAACCAGCTCCGAGGTGAATTGCTCCACTGCAAACTTTGATTTAAAAAAAAAAAAAAGACAAAAGGTACAAGACTGTGTACTTACCGTCTTTTATCAGGGATTGAATTACAATCCCATGAAGCATTATATTACTATACTCTGTCTATACATATTTTCATTTGAATATATAAATATCAGTAGGCCTATACTCGATACTTTACAGAGAGTAAAGTGATGCCATGCAAGCGCATTGCTCCCACATGACAGACAAAAACTGCTCTAAATGTGGCACAACTAGACCATACTCTCACAGGCACAGACAGAGCGGAAGGTGACCAGGCATTAGACGAGGGCCAGTGCTGTAAAGAGCAGACACGTGTCCTTGTCAAGGCAGTCTGATGGTGGAAGAGAGGGGAGGGAACTCTAGCCATGCATGACAGAGGTAAGACAGCCAGAGACAGGGGACAGAGACCTCCCCTCAGGTGCATATGCTGCCGTTTCACCCACAGATGTGCCAACATATAGCAAGTCCTTCGGAGATGTGTCTTGAAAGCCTGTGATGGTGGCAAAAAAGAGGATACTTCCATTTCCCAAAGCAACAGTCACCTCTGGCACTGGCTGACAACTTGTTCAGTGCATTTAATAGCTCTCGGATTCAGGTTTCAGGAGGCAATCACATTATGTTTGAGTTAACCAGCAATAATAATAATAATAATAATGGAGAGCAGATAAGAGATGGTTTTAGACTAGCAGCAGACTCCTGCAGGCCTGACCTGAATGGTCCAGCTAAATCATTTTAAATACTAATTAGTTGTAAATTATCTTTGATGATTAGAATAACGTATAATGCTGTTTATGTAAGTACCATTCAGCTTTATTATCAAAAACTAATTTGCAAACCTGTCAATGGTAAATAATGTAATAATCAAGCAATATCACACAAGCAAGAGTGCTGTTGTACTACGGCTGAATCACATCCGTGTTTATATTCAGTACAATAGCATGATTGCGAGTGTTTTGTTGCTTTTATTACACAGTAAAATAATTATTTTATTTTTCTAATACAGTAAAATCTGCAACTGTTACCTTAAAGTCCTACTGAAAAGAATTACAATGTTCAAGGTGTGTGTGTGTATATATATATATGTATATATATATATATATATATATATATATATATATATATATATAATTAGTTCATAATAATTTATTCACTTGAATGTTTTATGTTGCATTAGACAGGCTCCTTGCTATATTTCGATCCCCTCTACTTTTTCTAAAAAAAAAAAAAAAAAAAATCTAACTGATCTGACCCCTGAAAACATATAAAACCCATTTATTTTAATTATTAATAACTATTGTTGTTATTATTATTGTTATTATTTTATACAATATGAATAATAATAATAATAAATTAATAATAATTATTTTGTTTTTACCACATGCAGCACATTGATTAGGCCAGCAAAAAAAAACATTTTTAGTCTACTTACAGTTGATTTAATGGAAAGAAAATGCATTTTTATTCTATTTTATTTTATTTACTTCAATAAGATGTTCAATCTAACATGTGTTAAGTGTGTGTGTGAATGGATTATGTAGCCTCATCCTTACACTGACTGTATTCCAAAAAATCTGGCAGTCGAGACCCGTGTAAACATATTTCTTTTCATACTCAATCAAGACATGCTAGTGCCATCTTGTGGCCCTCCCAATCCATAGCACAATGAGAGTACAGCTGCCTGCAATCACTTTTAACACACATTAACAATCAAAAAGACAGTTCAAGATGTCAAAATGTGAACTTTATTATGTATACTTTTAAAATAAGGTGTTATGGATGATGGTGAACATAAACATAAAGGCATAGGAAATGTATATGTCATTTAGCAATGTGTTAGAAAATGTATATTGAGCAAGGCCAAAATTACTGAAATGAATGATTTACCTTTGACAGTTACCATAGTGACTGAGGGATACAACATCACTAACAGGTCATTAGGGGAGTTGATTTCACTAATAAGGTTTTTAACAGTGATCAGCCACAATGCCTCTAATGCTTAATTACGTGAGAGCGTTTGGTCTGGAACATTCAAACATGGGTTAATTAGGGCTGCCTTCCTGAACCACTAAACAGTCATTAAAAATACTTTAATTATGCAGGACCCAAGAAAATAATTAAATAAATAGTAAAACACTATTAAAGAATACCCCTGTTTTGCTGTCCAACCAAGGGTGTGGGGTGGTGTTTGGGGGTCTCACTCACACCAGTATGACCAAATTATTGTAATAAATGCACTGCAGAGACCTGCTTTAGATAAAAGCATCAGCAAAATGAATAAATGTAAATCTAAATAAATGTCATTAAATTGTAATACAGTATTTGCGCCACCTCTTAGATGACTTTCCTTTTCGGATAACGTTACTAAGGCTCACATTATCACAAACTCACATTAAATGGGTTGCAAAAGCGATTTCATGTTGACTTTAAGAGCCCAATATTTTATGACAAGTGGGCTATAGGCTACCACAACCCCTGCCTCCAAACTGCAAACATTTTTTAAAGCCACAAATAGATTTATATATTTTTTTAACGAGTCACTGAATGACTTAGTGACTTAATGTATTATTACATAAGCCGTTCAATGATTACAACAGCAATAAAAGCAAACTGCATTATCTATTGGGGTTTGATCCAAAAAAGGCTAAATTTAATGGGCTCATTCCACTGCATGTTTCATATTCCAGGAAACAGTAATGTTTAGAATAATTTAGGGAAATCAACATGTTCAACTTACCGCTCTATTGGCTGATCAATAAGTGATGTCAGATTGATGGTTTCCTTGGTGATTTCCACTTTCCGGACACTCCCAAAGAAGTCCGTGATGAGGACGCTCCCCGGATCTCTCTGGAACAGGTCAGTACGGTGGCCCGGTGTGGACACACACTGACTCTGTGGGCATACTTTAAACTGAAACACAAACACACATTCCAATCATTGTAATTCAAATGAGTGAGAGCAAAACAACCAAGAGACAACAGTTAATTGCTGGTTGCCAAGAAATGAGAGTGCATTAATTCCCATGTTTGTGTGGTGTAATAGAACGGCAAGCCTCCATAAATTAAAACAAAGAGTAGAACAAAATCATTAGCATTCAAATAACATCTGTCTATGCACATCCAGCTTGGGCATGCATGGAAGAGGTATAAATATGTGGTCTTGTGTATTAGAGACCACAAGGATAAACTCTGAAAATGAATGGAAATAGGCTTGAAACACGGACAACAATAGCTTCAGCTAAAACCGGCTGATTATCCAGAGCAGTGTTTTATATCAGTGTTTGTTACATTTCCATAATTTTAGGCTATTTCTGAGCATTTTTATCTTTTTCCCTGAAATCCACTTATAATGTTAGTCAATCATAATTCATGACCTAATTCAACCCGCTCTCTGACCCTTAGAATTTCCTTGATCTAAATGTGTTTTTTGCATGTGAAATGAGTAATAGTTCTTTGCTCCGGGTTTGCTGTCGCATTCTGTATCGTTTGCGCTGACCCTTTCTTCAATAACAGCCTCTTTGCAAAGCCTGCTTATCATTGTGACATGTTCACAAAACAATGTGTGCTGAAATCTGTCACACAAACTGTTAAAGTAGGAGTGAAATGACAAGGGACCTTGTTAAAAATGAACTTCAGCTGCTCATTTCTAATGCTAGGGCTAAAGGATATGCAGAGCAGCAGGTGCTACACACATCCAGGAACAGCAAAAGGTTTGACAAACTTCCCACCTTTTACAATTTGCTGAGAAAGGTTAGCTTTTTTGGTGTTAGGAATAATAGTATCCATCCTGCTTCCTCCTTTTTACTTCACTGTAACTGAACTGGCCGAGTTTCTGAACACCATTTAGGCTTCATTTCATTGACGTGTAAATGTGGAAAATCATATGTTATTGTTTTTAGTTTTCTAATGTCAGAAATCCAATATAGCACAATAGTATGGTACTGGAAGTAAAAATCCCATTCATATTATCCATTGTGGAATTGATTATTAATGATAACTTATAAACCTTTTAAAGACCTTACAAAAATTGAGAGTTCACTGCAAATTTCCCGCAAATTCACCACAGATAATTTTCACATGCAAATGAGCTTTGCGGCAAACTTGCAGCAAATTGTCCATTGTTGCCAAAGGTTTGCCGGAGGTTCGCCACTACCGGTGAAGAGCTGCAAATTTCTGGTAAACGTTTGCGGCGAATCACAAGCTCATTTGCATGTGAAAATAAAGAGCTGGAAATTTGCGGCTAGTTTAGATTTTTTGTAAGGGAGTTCTACCATGAGCTCGAAGGTTGTTCATCGATGGTATATGCTTATGATAAAGCCATCAGTCCGTGTTATTTAAACGTAATTTTTTTTAAATCTTGTTTAATAGCAAAATTAAATGGGGAAGAACTACACTACCCATGATCCTGAAGGGAAACGATCCACCAATCAGAGAATCGAGGCCAACAAAGCACACCAGAAGAGCTCTGCAACAACCGCCCACTTTAATGACACACTGCGAATGACACAATCGAGTCGGTCTCCCTACACTCTCAAAATGCTTATGTATTTGTATTTATGTGAATATTTAGCAATATACTTCAAATATATTGGTTCTATACTTATAGGCTAATCAACAACTGTAAATCAATAGTTTTATATTTTTACATCACTTGTAATCTGATTATGTTTTTCACAAGGCTTCATGGGATTGTAGTACATTAAAGACAAAGACAGAAAGTTCATTGACTCATTAAAGACTTAAATTGCTATTTTTTTCCCCGATTTTCAAATACTTTTTTGCTTCAAATCAAAGTTTGTAATGTAATGGGTGTGTCTCATTAGGAAGGCAGTGGCTAGGTAGGCCGCGTCCTTGTATGCAGCGGTCTGTTGTTTCTGTCGCTGTGGTTGACCTGATTTTAGATCAACAAAACACGTTTTCTATTGAACGGCCCATGTCGCGAGGGGGCTGCGTGAATTGTTTCTCTTGTGCAGTCTCATCATGATGTGCACAGGAGAGCAACGGTCGGTCAACAGTTTCACTAAATAATACATTAGATTTTGGTTTGTTTCTCACCAAAGCTCATCGGCTGCTTTTATTACAATCATGAGTCTCATGGAATAATTTATTAGACTTCTGATTTATACATTTGCGTGCTTTTGAAGCTTGAAGAGGTGGTCACCATAAACTGCCACTGTATGACATCACAGAGCACGATATTTTTTCACAATTTCTCCCTTTGTGTTAAGAAAAGCAAAAGAAAGTAAAATGGGGTTATAACAACACAGGGGTGAGTAAACAATGACTGAATTTTCCTTTTTGGGTGAACTAACCCTTTTACATTAATTGCATTTCAACATCATATTTTCGGATACATTTAGCGTAATTTGTTTTCAGAGAAATTATGTTTGTTTCTGTTGAAGCAAAGAATTGTTTCTGCGCTCTAGTTTAGAAAACCTTTTTTCAACTTAGTATTAATAAAGGCCCTTTTTGGACAGGAGACAATGTTTTTAGTTCTGAAAGTTTGTATGTTTTTATAGTACAATAAACTCTTATCTCAAAACATTAAGCAAAATTTTCATTCTCATTATGTCACCTTTAATATTTTACTCTAATAGCCTATTTTTTCCATTCCAAATGCTAAAGAATTTCACTGTTCATTTGTTTCACTGGCTGTCCCGTCAGGGTTACGCTTTTTAAAAACATACATGTAAATTTAGAATAGTTTCTCTTTAATCCACTCTAAGCTCTAATGTAATCTTTTTAAGCATGACCTCAGGATCATATATTTTTAGACCCAACCTGCCCACCTGCAGCCATTTTAGGTTTGCGGAGAGACATTAGAGCTACATAACAACAGTTGCATACTGTAGTTAGCAGCACCGTACAAATGCCAATATATGACTATTGAAAGTGTTCCTAGAGTGCATTTAAATAGAATTGAAATGCTATTTACCAAAACATGATAAAGAGGTCCTTTGAAAATACCTAATGACTGAGAAGGTGACACTTTGAGACCGAACACAATAATTAATAATCGCTGCTAAAGGGGCCAAACGTGCGGATTAAATAGCATGTTTACCTTTTATGTTTGGGTGTCTTTATTCTTCTTATTTCAAACAATACCATCAATCATCCTTAGAAAAGGAACACCCAGCAGTAAACTAAAACATTGTTAAGCAGTTCAGCTGTGAGCATTTCATGATTCACTTCTGCCTAAATTAAACATCAACTCAGTACCATTTGAAATGATACTTCTGACTTACAAACAATAAAAAAGGCCAATTCGTTATTCCCTCCCCTTGACATCGAGTTATGTTTCTAAACATCAAGTGCTCAGCCAGAGGCAAATTGAAGGCAAGAGGAGAAAATTTCTTGAGTGCATACTTGACGCACACTAAGCAATTTCAGAATGAGGCAAAACGAACCTTCGACTACAGAGAACTGTATTATATTATACTGTAGCAAAACTCACAGTGCGCACTGACAGCCATCCAGACATTGAGCAATCTTTCTGATGAGAGTAAGAAAGAGATCATTCAGGAGAGAGATCAAGTGGCCCATTCTTTCAAGATTGAAACTGCTTTCTGTCTCTCCCATGGCAAATCCATAATATCACTGCTAATCCAACAGAATGGAGAGAGTGCAAGGAACAAAAAGCAGCATCTGTTGGACCTGTTTGATCTGGGAAGCACTGTGCCAAGAGACAAGGATGTGAAGGGCAGGAGAGATCAAAATGGATTGTGGGAGTTAGTGGGACTCCAGCCAGTGAGATGAATGTGAGAGAAACTCAAGCTTAGCCAGGCCTTCAGAGAAAAGGTCTACCTCCTGACTGTTTCAAAGCTATTTGACCTACAACAGTATTAGCCACTCTGTTTAAAGTGGCATGTTAAGAGAACTGCCTTTCTTTTCATAACAGGTGACAGGACATCTTTGTGACTGCAGCTTTTTCTGTTCAAATTGTACCATCACTGTGGACAAGAGAAATGCACCTAAATGATCTTGCAACTGCTTTCCATTTACGATATTGGATTTAGAATACAAAGCTTAGGAATAGACTAAAAGAAAAAGTCTGATCTCAGCATATAATATTCTCATCATTTACTCACCCTTATGCCATCCCAGATGTGTATGACTTTCTTTTATCTGCTGAACACAAATGAAGAATTTTAGAAGAATATTTCAGCTCTTTTGGTCCATACAATGCAAGTGAATGGGTGCCAACATTTTAAAGCTCCAAAAATCACATAAGTCACCATAAAAGTAATCCTTAAGACTCCAGTAGTTTAATCAATGTCTTCAGAAGTGATATGAAAGTTGTGGGTGAGAAACAGATCAATGTTTAAATCCTTTTTTACTATAAATTCTCCTCCCTGCTCAGTCAATCTCCACTTTAACTTTCACTTTCACATTCTTCTTCTTGTGTTTTTGGTGATTCACATTCTTCATGCATATCACCCCCTACTGGGCAGGGAGAAGAAAAGCTAGCAAAAAAGCAAAACTTAAATATTGATCTGTTTCTCACCCACACCTATCATATCATTTCTCAAGATATGGATTAAAACACTGGAGTTTTATGGATTACTGTTATGCTGCCTTTATGTGATTTTGGAGCATCAAAATGTGTGTTCAGCAGAAGAAATAAAGTCATACACATCTGGGATGGCATGAGGGTGAGTAAATAATGATAGAATTCTCATTGTTGGGTGAACTATCCCTTTAAAAGGCAGGTATCTACAGTATGTCTTATGAAAAGCACACACACACACACACGCACACGCACGCGCACACGCGCACACACGCGCGCACACACGCACGCACACGCACGCACACACGCGCACACACGCACGCGCACACGCGCGCACACACGCACGCACACACGCACACGCACACACGCACACACTTACCAGATCATTCATGTTGGCTTGGCTAGCCGGATGGACTTCCTCCAGGAATTCCAGTAAGTAGAAGGTGTACTTGTCCATCAGGTGGACCCCTATAGCCAAGTCTGGCTGATGCTGTAAGGAAAAAACAATACAGGTGAACCAATATCCAGGTTTACATAAAATTACATAAACTATTTCCAGTAAATTGACTGCCTTTAGACTGCTTCATATCATAAAATGTTCTAAACAATTGTAATGATAGTTCAACAGATGTGTGGGATAAAATGTAAGATAAAGTGACAGATGTGTAGAAGATCAAGTACAGTCAGTAAGGTTTGACTCACTGAGAGGGAGTCCTCCCCCACTTGGCTGCTGGCCAGGGCCATGAGGTTGGGCGAGTAAAACCTCTCATACATAGAGGCCCCCTGGCAGGTGTCTATAATAAACAGCAACTCATTGTACCTGCAGAAAAGGAGCCCGGTTTTAGCAGAAGTTGTTTTTGTCAATCTAAAATCAAATTGGCTTTTCCTTGTCAAACGATTTAGTATAATATCTATGTAATTAAAGCTGGTTCTGGAGTTATATGAGGCAGCTCTGACTTGCATCAAGGCCATCAAAGCCCAGCTTGCTATACGAACCAACACAGCACTCCTCTGCGAGCGGTTACCACAGTAACCAAGAACCCAGTCCCCATTATTGCTCCATTCACAAAAAATATAGAATAAAAATTAGAAACCAATTCTGGCCATCTCAGACCAGAGAGAGAGCAAGCACTTGGATCGCATGAACCCAAGATGTAATGGGGGTGCAATGGAGCACAAAGAGGGCTTCACTAATTTATTGAATGAATCCTGCAATTACCACATTGACAGCACAAAACATCCTGTTCTGTTGCACTCTGCAGGAAGAAAGGAAGAGCTCATTGTACCTCACACCAGCCTCCCACAATATTTACACAGCGCTGGAACCTAAACACACTATTAGAGCATTATTATAACACACAGTTTATACATTAGGCTGCTAAAGTGCTTCAGTGGCACAATAATACTGTACATAGAGACCAAGAGACTAGATGCTGCATGTTGTGCTTGGACTGCAATTACTACATGTTTTGAAATTGTAACATTACACTGTAAAATGTGATTAGTTGACTTTAAAAAAAAAAAAAAAAAGGGGGGGGACACATGTTGCTTTAGGAAAATTAAGTAAATAAACCTAATTCCAAATTGAAAAATATTTGTCGGGTTTATCTGAAATATCTGAGCCTTTAATTACATTTTAGTTAATAAAATTAGAAGATGTTTTATCAAAATAAAGTGTTGGATAGGAGGCTAGCTAAAATTGTATGCCTGTATTGTATCGATATGACATTCTGTTGCTGATTGGTTGATTGCTTTGGGAAGAAAAAGCGTAACTTTTCGTACATGCCACGTCGTACAATACCTTACGATTTTGCCATCAGTTTGGGACCCTGTAGCCTTGTGAAAATTACATAATTATATTAAGTAACTTATGGTGAACATTAAACTCACTAAAAACTGTAACCCAGTTGCACTGACTTGATTTAAAATGTGATTTTAGGGAAAGCCTGTATTTAGTGTTAACAAATTCATACAACTTACTTTAAGTAATATGAAGTCACCTAGCTTGCACTGCGGCATGAATAACTTTTAAAATAATTTTTTAAAACAAATTAATTGCACAGTTTTCTGTGATTAATTGCGGTACATGTGATGATACATTACAACAAACATTAAAAATATAAAATCATAAATATATTTACTTTATACTTTGTCTCAAAGAACTTGAAAGAAATTGGTTATTCATAAATTATTTAAATATGTACACTACCGGTCAAAAGTTTTGAAACACTTACTAATTCTTTATTTTATATATATATATATATATATATATATATATATATATATTCACATTTAGAATAATAGTAAAGTCATCAAAACTATGTAATAACATAAATGGAACTATGGGAATTATGTTGTGACTAAACAAAATCCCAAATAAATCAAAACTGTGTTATATTTTAAAATCTTCAAAGTAGTCACCCTTTGTCTAGAATTTGCAGACATGTACTCTTGACATTTTCTCAACCAACTTCTTGAGGTATCACCCTGGGATGCTTTTTAAACAGTATTGAAAGAGTTCCCATCTACAGTGGTGTGAAAAAGTGTTTGCCCCCTTCCTGATTTCTTATTTTTTTGCATGTTTGTCACACTTAAATGTTTCAGATCATCAAACAAGTTTAAATATTAGTCAAAGATAACACAAGTAAACACAAAATGCAGTTTTTAAATGAAGGTTGTTATTATTAAGAGAAAACAAAATCCAAACCTACATGGCCCTGTGTGAAAAAGTGTTTGCCCCACCTGTTAAAACATAACTTAACTGTGGTTTATCACACCTGAGTTCAACTTCTCTAGCCACACCCAGGCCTGATTACTGCCACACCTGTTCTCAATCAAGAAATCACTTAAATAGGACCTGCCTGACAAAGTGAAGTAGACCAAAAGATCTTCAAAAGCTAGACATCATGCCGAGATCCAAAGAAATTCAGGAACAAATGAGAAAGAAAGTAATTGAGATCTATCAGTCTGGAAAAGGTTATAAAGCCATTTCTAAAGCTTTGGGACTCCAGAGAACCACAGTGAGAGCCATTATCCACAAATGGCGAAAACATAGAACAGTGGTGAACCTTCCCAGGAGTGGCCGGCCGACCAAAATTACCCCAAGAGCGCAGCGACGACTCATCCAAGAGGTCACAAAAGACCCCACAACAACATCCAAAGAACTGCAGGCCTCACTTGCCTCAGTTAAGGTCAGTGTTCATGACTCCACCATAAGAAAGAGACTGGGCAAAAATGGCCTGCATGGCAGAGTTCCAAGACGAAAACCACTGCTGAGCAAAAAGAACATTAAGGCTCATCTCATTTTTGCCAGAAAACATCTTGATGATCCCCAAGACTTTTGGGAAAATACTCTGTGGACTGACGAGACAAAAGTTGAACTTTTTGGAAGGTGTGTGTCCCATTACATCTGGCGTAAAAGTAACACCGCATTTCAGAAAAAGAACATCATACCAACAGTAAAATATGGTGGTGGTAGTATGATGGTCTGGGGCTGTTTTGCTGCTTCAGGACCTGGAAGACTTGCTGTGATAAATGGAACCATGAATTCTGCTGTCTACCAAAAAATCCTGAAGGAGAATGTCCGGCCAGCTGTTCGTGACCTCAAGCTGGGAGAACTTGGGTTCTGCAGCAGGACAATGATCCAAAACACACCAGCAAGTCCACCTCTGAATGGCTGAAGAAAAACAAAATGAAGACTTTGGAGTGGCCTAGTCAAAGTCCTGACCTGAATCCTATTGAGATGCTGTGGCATGACCTTAAAAAGGCATTTCATGCTTGAAAACCCTCCAATGTGGCTGAATTACAACAATTCTGCAAAGATGAGTGGGCCAAAATTCCTCCACAGCGCTGTAAAAGACTCATTGCAAGTTATCGCAAAACGCTTGATTGCAGTTGTTGCTGCTAAGGCTGGCCCAACCAGTTATTAGGTTTAGGGGGCAATCACTTTTTCACACAGGGCCAAGTAGGTTTGGATTTTGTTTTCCATTAATAATAACAACCTTCATTTAAAAACTGCATTTTGTGTTTACTTGTGTTATCTTTGACTAATATTTAAACTTGTTTGATGATCTGAAACATTTAAGTGTGACAAACATGCAAAAAAATAAGAAATCAGGAAGAGGGCAAACACTTTTTCACACCACTGTATATGTTGGGCACTTTTTGGCTGCTTTTCTTTATTATTTGGTCCAAGTCATCAATTTCAAAAACTTGTTTTATAATTAAATAAATTAATATGGTGGCACAATTATATTTTTGTCTACAAAACTAATTTCAAACATTTAAGCATACGATCTCAAAAAAAAAAAAAAAAAAAAAAAACTCAAAAGATTTTTAAGATCATGAGAAACATTTCAGTCAAGTGTTTCAAAAGTTTTGACCGGTAATGTACATTTTTTGCAGATAGAGTTAATTAGAACATTTTTTACAGGTATAAATCTTTGATACAAGTATTTGTACACATGCCATAAAATAAGAGGACATGCTGTAATTAAAAGTTGGGCAAAATCTTCTGCTGTTTTCCAGTGGACTTTTTTTTACTAATAGGACCAAATGGTCAGATTTAATTCATATTAAGCTTTATTGGCAAGATGAATTCAAGTGTGCATTGACAATGCATTATTAGACACTATACAAACAGATATAAAACTTATTCAATGCTGAAGTTTAATTTGCTGTTTAAGTTTAAAATTTCAAAACTATTATTTTATAGCTGCCCTTTATTCTCTACAAGTATACCTGGCTGATGCTTGCTGAATGTCCAGGTCCTTCTCGCACACACGTTTGGTCTCCCTCATGCGGTTTCGCTTTTGACACTGGTTCGGATGAAAGTGAGTGAGCATTTTCAGGCATTGCGAAGAGATATGGCATCTTGCCCGCACCTGGTTCACCGCTTGCGGGTGAAGTCTCCATTCCCCATACAGTAAATCCTCTCTTGTGTTTATTATGCCCGGGACATGCGTTGCGCATCATGAATAAGCGTGCACTGCAGCACACAATCCGTTTCTGTGCTAGGATGTGCAGTCGAGTCAAGCGTGTAATTTATATATGGCAAAAACTTTAGTGAAGTTTCAGGAAGTAAAAAAAACAAAACCCCCGGAAACAGCATTAATTGCATTTAACACAATAAACAAAAAGTATTAATCGCAGATATTAACACGTTAAATTTCCCAGCCCTATTTTCTCTCTCTCTCTCTCTGATATATATATATATACACACATACACACACACACACACACACACACACACATACACACACACACTGGCGGCAAAAAGATTGGAATAATGTACAGATTTCGCTGTTTCGGAAGGAAATTGGTACTTTAATTCACCAAAGTGGCATTCAGCTGATGACAAAGTATAGTCAGGACATTTCTGATGTAAAAAACAGCACCATCACTATTTGAAAAAAGTCATTTTTTTATCAAATCTAGACAGGCCCCATTTCCAGCAGCCATCACTCCAACACCAGATTTTGCTCTAATGGAAAGAAATTGGTACTTTTATTCACCTAGAGACTCTGATGTACTTATCCTCTTGTTTGGTTGTACATCTGGCCTTCCACATCTCTTTCTGTCCTTGTTATATTTACATTTACATTTATGCATTTGGCAGACGCTTTAATCCAAAGCGACTTACAGTGCACTTATTACAGGGACAATTCCCCTGGAGCAACCTGGAGTTAAGTGCCTTGCTGGTGGTGGCTGTGGGGATCGAACCAGCAACCTGATTACCAGTTATGTACTTTAGCCCACTATGTCACTACCACTCCAGTGGTTGTGTTAGAGCCAGTTGTCCTTTGTCTTTGAAGACTGTAGTGTACACCTTTGTATGAAATCTTCAGTTTTTTGGCAATTTCAAGCATTGTATAGCCTTCATTTCTCAAAATAATGATTGACTGACGAGTTTCTAGAGAAAACTGTTTCTTTTTTGCCATTTTTGACCTAATATTGACCTTAAGACATGCCAGTCTATTGCATACTGTGGCAACTCAAAAACAAACACAAAGACGAGGTTAAGCTTCATTTAACGAACCAAATAGCTTTCAACTGTGTTTGATATAATGGTGATTTTCTAGTACCAAATTAGCAATTTAACAAGATTACTCAAGGATAAGGTGTTGGAGTGATGGCTGCTGGAAATGTGGCCTGTCTAGATTTGATCAAAAATGACTTTTTTCAAATAGTGATGGTGCTGTTTTTTACATCAGTAATGTCCTGACTATACTTTGTGATCAGTTCAATGGCACTCTGGTGAATTAAAGTACCAATTTCCTTCCAAAACAGCAATTATATATCATATATATATATATATATATATATATATATATATATATATATATATATATATATATACATATATATATACATATATACACATATATATATATATACATATATACACACATACATATATCACACACACACACACACACACTGGTGGCCAAAAGTTTGGAATAATGTACAGATTTTGCTGTTTTATAGTATATATATATATATATATATATATATATATATATATATATATATATATATATATATATATATAAGATAAAGGTCTTTGGACAAAGAGGACACTGAATTGCAAAGCAAAATATTATGGACCAAAAATTAACTGTCGAATAATACAGATGAAGTAAAAAACAAAAGCAAAAACAAACAAAAAAACAAAATATTTTGGACATGAACTTTGGAAGGTGAATATTTATCATTAAATTTTGAATTATGAAATTTTGTGCAAAATGTTTTCAATTTAAATATTCACAGCTTAAACATACAACCGTATGAAAATGCATCCCCCCAATGCAAGCAATGTTAATGCAATGCGTTTATGTTTCAATTAGCTCAATTCAGAGTTTTTTTGCTTAAAGATATTTGCCATTAATATACTTACATAAAAATGAATGACTTCCACTCATTTTGTCACAGCAAATCACTGTACATGTGAATGCACCTTTACTATTATAAATAATGAAGACAATGTTAGAGTGAGATGACTGTGAAACTGTAAATTAGCACATTGTAAGACCTTAGTCTTAGTAATGGACCTTAGTCAGGGTACACACCATATTTAATTTGATGCAAATGAAACAAGGCTGTGAGGGATAGAAGTGTCATCCATTCAGTGGGTTATTCATAGAAACTTACAGTTCACTTATAAAAGGGACAATCCCATTGGAGTACCCTTAGATTCAGTGTCTTGATCATGAGCACCATGGTGAGAGTTCATAGATTAACCCTTGCAGGGTTAGAACCTACAACCTTTTGTTACCAGCCCAGATCTTTCAACAAAACACGACAACACCACTGATCATGTCACAGAGATTATATGTACTACAATCTTTTTATATACTAAATACATTATGCCAGTTTCAACAGTGAAAGCTTTTCCCTTTGAGCTCTGTCCAATTACCTCCTCTTCTGCCACATCTGCTCAAAGGCATCAGCCAGCTCCATGTTGCTGATCTCCTCTGAATCCTGGAATTTGAGGAAGCCATTCCCACCATGACCTGTGAAAACAGAGATTCACACATTCAGGCAAAGAGAGGAATAGAAAGGTTCATAATGAGGCAGTGTTCCCTAGAAATACACAGATTGTACCCGTCAGGTAGATGAGAATATTGCTGCGATCATCTGACAGTAGCCGTTTGGATCGAGGGGTGCTGGGGGGTAGCCGTCCTGTCAGGACCCGCAGGAAATTCTCTACTGTGACCTTAAACAGGAAATAATCATGGCAATTAGCTGATATAGCAAGTGAAGATGTCTGTTAATCGTGACAAAACACTTTTGACATCGTTCTCACCTTTGTAATTTCTTGGACATGGTCTATAGCTGCTCTGTTGCTACTTGAACTCTCCCTTTAACTACTCTCTATTCCAGGGTAGTGTAACATCCAATTAGAGCAGACAAAAACCTTTTCACCACTACTCCCAGATCACATATAGAAGGGCAGGCATAAGATAACTCCAGTAAGAGTGTCGTTGCATCCCTTTTAAAAATACATATCAAGAACCCCAAGCTCTGTTCCATTGTGTTTTACCCAGTCCCGTTGCTTTTGCATGCAAGGACACATCCTATGTGAACGCTCCTTAAGAAACATGTCTGATCAGTGTTTGCTGGACATGCCCCTAAATCAGTCTAATTATACAGGGTTTCCTTTAGATAGACTAGTCTACTAGTCATTTAGACAACCAATCGACTAGATTTAGAAAATACGTAGTGTTTCACATCCCTAATAAGTTCATATTTGGAAAAATCTTCAGATCTACAGTATGTCAGCTGCAGAGTTGGAGCCTTGATCTCATTGCCTTGGCCTTGGTCTGGGTCTCATTACTCAGTGTCTCGGTCAGGGTCAAAAAACGTAAAGTCTACTACTGGATCTTGATCTGGGCTTATGGTCCTATACAAAGGTGAAACTCTATTTCCAGCATAGTAAGGAGATAATTACATCAACCACTAGTCAGCGTGGTATCTTGACCATTACAGAGACTTTACAGAAAAGTCATGGCTCTGAATGATTTTAAATAAATGCAGCAAAACATTAAGCATTTTCTCTATTTTGCATTATTAAAATTGTCAGCCTGGTTCTTGGGGTTAGGTCTTGGTTTAGGTCTGTGTCTTGGGTGGTCTGGTTTTGACTCCAACTCTGATAAGCCAACCTGGTCTCATAGTGAAATTGTGACTCGATATACATTTTTCCAAAACTGGTTATATGCATCTTCAGGTACAAATCACTGCAGTTTCTAGATTAAATGAACACTAGAAGTGCTACAACAACTGTTTTTTTTATTTATTATTATTCACATTCACACAAATAATACAGTCAAAAGCTGATTAGGACTTTATAAACACTTTTTCTCTCGATTACTCATACACTGCTATGTTATGATATCGACAGACTTTTACTCTAACGTATTGTTTGAAAAACGAGACATTTTTTACACTTGTATTATAGACCCTCCTACTTATATGCACTTATTCAATTGTGATAAGCTCACATGGTAGAGCACTGGACTTAGAGCCCAGCAGACTAGGGTTCAAGACCACTTAATAACGCAATCTGAAACATGACACCAGTGTCATGTAAGCAACATGAGAAGACATGCTTGCTTCAGAAAATGTGCTTTTTATTTAGCTTATGAATTTTAAAACACTTTCGGTTGGGTTTTGGCATTGGTTGGCTTGATGCTTCAGAAAAAGAAAAAAAACTGCTTTTCATTTCACTTTTGCATTTTAAAACACTAACGGTTGGGTTAAGGTGTTGGTTGGGTTAGGTTCTCTTTTTTATTGTCTCATTTACATTTTAAAACATTATTGGTTAGGTTTAGGGTAAAGTTTTTGTTAAGGGATGTACGTTTTACTCATTAAAACCTCCAAATCCACCTTCAAAAGGTTGTGTGAATTAGAGCCTGACCGATATGGGATTTTTGAGACCGATACCAATTTTAGAGGGGGGAAATTCACCGATTACCGATATGGTGACCGATATAGCTAATTTTTTGGATTATAAACAGACCTTTTCTATGTGGATTGTGCATCAATTTTGCACCGATATGAACTATGCAAAGGTACTCAGAAGGCTGCTTTCTTAAACAGATATTTTTATCAAAGAAAATTTGACATTATTATTATACATTGTCAACAAATTCTAGAAATGAACACTGAGAAAATAAATAATAAATAAAAATACAATAAATAGCTTAATAAACATCAGTACTGTTTAGTATCTGTCAATTGCTGACCATTTAAATAGAGAATAAATAAAAATACAATAAATAGCTAAATAAACATCAGTACTGTATGTTTAGTATCAGTCAAATGCTGACCATTAAAATAAAGAATAAATTAAAATAAAATAAATAGCTAAATAAACATCAGGGGCCGGCTGCACCAGCTCTACGTACGTTACAACTTAGCCTAGTTGTGGCATAAATGGGCACTAAGTCACAATTTACGCTCTAATAAATATTTGAGCGTTGCACCATCAAATTAATGTAGGACGTAACCCTATGTATAAACTAAATATTTACGGAAGACTCCGACCAAGAGTAACTGATGGAATAAAAAAGCAGACTCATTTAATGACATCAATGAGCTCATGTTTTGGTTGACAGGCATCAGTCCTTTCGACATATATGATGGTGTTGGCATTTACACTCATTTACATTTACGAGAGAGAAAAAAAAAACGTACTTTTAAGCGGCTCTTCAGCATGAAACCGATCTAACGGTGCCGTTTTTAGGGTGCGTTGCCCGGTGTCAAGTTTCAACACATTCAAAATATATATATAGGATAATAAAATGAATAAATGTCTATTTTTCCAGCCTGTTGTATTAGTATTTATTTTTCATGCCTCATTTATTTTAGATACAGTTCCTACATATTATTATTTACAAAGGGCAAATATACTATTTATTAAATCTACTTTTATTACGTATCCTATTTTAATGTCTGGAAAACCAGACTTTTAAATATTACATTTTATAAATGCAACGACTGGAATTGTTCGGTTGAAGGGGGTACCAAACTGCGAACCCTGAATAAAACAGTTTGGTGAATACATGTTTACACGCTGACAAGGTATGAAAGTAGCTACGTGATTAGCTACTTAGCTATAAGCTTGTTGCTACAGAGAGTAAAAGATGGACGTTGTTTATTTTACTTTCCAGCATTGCGTCTCACCAACTAGGTAATAACATAGCGTGAAATCAACACTGAACAGTCACAATTCACCACCGCACCGTTGTCTGCTGAGCTGCAAAAAGATGCTCTGATGTTTACATTTCAATCTGCTACATTACTGACAAACTATAGCTGGCTAACAGCAAACAGACGTGATAAACATGAGTGACATGGTTGTCAGGGACAGGGTTAACGTTATATTAGTTATATAAAATGATGGGGTCATTGTTTATTAACTTTCCAGTATGTATTTCACAAACTAGTTAGCAATTTAATGAGAAAAGTACGCTCAAATCCGCACTGTTTAACTCCGCTCTGTCTGCAGAGCCACGGTCAGCTCAGAGTCAGCTCTGTAAACAATGGAGTCGGAGTGCACTTTGCTGGACAAACTACGTAATGACACCAATTCTAAAGCATTGTTTTCTGCATTATATGTTCTGAAAAATGTTTTCATATCGGTGCATATCGGTAAACATATAACCGAGATATCGGTGGGGCACTAGTGTGAATACAACCTCATTTCACTGGGTTTTGATGCCCTCAGAGGGACATTTCACTTTCAAACTGCAGCCAAACGTGTAATACACCACATAAATTACGTTTTGCAAAAACGTAGCAATACTCACGTAAATGTCATGAGACCAGGCTGGATAAGCAAATATGAATCGCACACTACAAATTTAAACATTATATCTATCCTAAACTAAACTAAAGATTACAACTTTTTCTCATTTTGGAGGAACTATCAGACTTTTTAAATGAAATTACTAGTCTATGTTATGTTCAAGAGCAGCCTCACCTCATAACCTCTGTAATCCACCTCCACATCGTCTCCATACACATTAAGCTCCATGTTTTTATGGCTGAACACAGTGGCTGGTTTGGGGTTTCTATAGTTACAGGCCATATCGTCGGCTAGCATCAGCACTATGTGACTGCGGAAAGCAGAGCAAACACATCTGATCAGAGCAGACAGGAAGATTGTGCAGGACTTTCCTGTGGCTAGAGACACATATATCACTGCCTCACTGTTATAAAAGCGAGCTATCTCTAGAGATTACAATTTAAATAACAGCAAAACAATTGATGAAAGACAATTAAAATAAAATGTCACTATAACGAGGATGATGGGAGGTAAAAACAGTTCATATTCAGTAGGTTGATCCAATTATATTGTGAAACATTAGGCATTTCTTCTACAAGTATGTCTAAAGGAAACATGAGTGTAACTGAAACAAATGACTGTGTGTTTACCTGTCTGGAATGCCCAGTCTCTTTACGCTCCTGTATACTGACAGTGTGTTCGCCACGTGTCGGTAATTAAACCAGAATCTAGATGTGCAGACCTAGACATAAGCAAATTAAATTTCAAAAATAATGGGAAAAGCAATATTTTAAGACTCAGGAGGCATCTTAAGTTCAAGAAACTAAGAAAAACAAGGAAATATTATAAATACAAAATAAAATCATGCCATGAAACAATGAAGATGGTTAATGATAGTTTTACACACAGTAGTGCACTCACTGCACATTAATATATGTTTCAGTTTGCCACAAGATAAATCCAGTTTACCGACAAGCATTTGAAGGCAATATTTTTGATAAATACATTATATTGTGAAACTCAATTTATTCCATGGCTCTCTGGAATACTTGGACAATTATTTTTGTATAATGCACACTAAACTGTATACTGTAACTGACCGCTGTCCCAGGCACAGATAAAATGTGATGCGATGACCAGTTGACATTAAATGATTCCTTACATAATGTTTCAATAAGGAAAGTGCATGTTTAGGATTTTGACATGAACTCTCCTATTATGTTAAATACAAATGGGTATACCCTCTAGATTAGGGGTCAAATTGACCCTAATTGGTTTCAATGCAATTTGCCAAAAATCACCCTGCAAAACAGACAAGGATTAGATAAAAAGAGAAGACCTTCATTGTGGCTTCAGAGACTGAAATAAATATGAGAAATATGAGACCATATGAAATTTAAACTATGATTAAATAAAAATTATAAAAGTACATTTCATTTAAAAATTTTCCTTTTCACAAACTGCGACTACAAACAAAACAACTATTTTTTAAAGATTTTATAATTTCCATGAACACTTCAACACACTTGACAAATTTAAGAACAATCATTTTCAACATTTTACATTTGTATTAAACATTTTTTTTTCACAAACAGTATGACAACTCTGTGACATTTTGATATTGCTCTGTAGTAAAATTGATTTTTAATTTCCCTTTAAGGCTTTTTTTTTTTTTTTTTTTGTAAAGGTAAGCTCATTTACAGTCACTGTAAACAATATTTAACCCTTTTTATTATAATTACATTCTACACAATGAGCACAAAGTAAGTGTGCACTTTTTTGAGAGTTCAGCTGCTGGATTTTCAGCTACATTGCCCTCTGTCTCGGAAGCTTCTTCATCTACAAAAAAGTCAGGATATGGATCTTAAAATTTTCCTCTGTCTCTGGAGCATCCTTCATTTCTAAAGCAACTTCTATCTCAGAAATGTCTTTATTTATTTCAGTTTCACAGCCCATAATCTGTGAAAGGACTTCTTCAGCTGTTAGTCTTTTAGAGCTCATTTTACTATCTGTGTCTGAGAAAGTCTAAAAGCTCCTTTTACCCTCACAGTGCAGAGCCAACCAGACATAACAAAGACACATCAATGAAATGTTTTTATTTTGTGCCTGTGCAGCTAAATTTATAAAAGTATGTGGGTCATCATTGTTGACCAATTGTGTACAGGCTTTCCAAAATGTGTGTGTCTACACTTTGAGTGCACATTCATGACCCTAAATGAGGAAAAGTCTCAAAATTTCAAGAAGAACAAAATGGGTTAGCAAGTGTATTAGACAGCTCAAAAAGTCAAAGGTCAAGCTTACCAGAACTGCCCAGTTGTTGGTGTGGCCACTGCTGAAGAATTTGGCGGCTTTGGTCTGAAGAACAATCAGAAGATGAAATGGTACGGTGCTAATAATGACTGACCACGATGCAATGTTAATTTAGAAGATTAAAATAGGCTATTCCTTTTTGCAATGTGTTTCCTTAAAAGGATACAGTAGTTCACCCAAAAATGAAAATTTGCTCATGTACTCACCCTCAAGCCATCCCAGATGTGTATGACTTTCTTTCTTCTGCAGAACACAAATGTAGATTTTTAGAAGCATATTTCAGCTCTTGTGGTCCATACAATACAAGTAAATGGTGACCAAAGCTTTGATGCTCCAAAAATCACAAAGTCAGCATAAAAGTAATCCATACGACTCCAGTGGGTAAATCCATGATTCTGAAGTGATATGATGGGTGTGGGTGAGAAACAGATCAATATTTAAGTTCTTTTTTTTACATAAAATCTCCAGCTTTGACCAGTAGATGGCAATATGCATGAAGAATGCTAATGGCCAAAAAAACTAAATAAGAAGAATGTGGTGGTAAAAGTGAAAGTGGACATGAATCGGAAAAAATGACTTAAATATTAATCTGTTTCTCACCCACTGATCTTATCACTTCAGAAGACATGGATTTAACCACTGGAGTTCTGGTCACCATTCACTTGTATTGTATGGACCTACAGAGCTGAGATATTCTTCTAAAAATCTTCATTTGTGTTCTGCAGAAGAAAGAAAGTCACACACATATGGGATGGCCTGAGGGTGAGTAAATGATGAGAGAATTTTCATTTTTGGGTGAACTATCCCTTCAATAGAGGCTATTATTGCGTTATTAATATAATCAAACTCTCAAAAATGGTACGAAACGTAAACATTCTTTCTTTTCAGGCAAGTCTACTGAGAAAATCAAGGCCACACTGAGACTTTGTCTAATGTTTGAAAGCTAATGAAAGCCACTGACATTATAGATGTACTGTAATATATAGTGGTCAGGTGCTAGCTGGCAAAATTGCCCCTGTATGTACTGATTCAGTGCTGTTTTGTGCTGTATTAAGTAGAATGGCATGGTGTGTAATGACTGCATTCAGCTGTATTTGCAGTAGCACTGTCTGCAGCAGTGGCTTTAAAACATCATGTGCATGTTTGCTGAAGCTTTAAAACTAGTTGGCCGAAATAGCCAAATATTGAAGATCATCTTTGAAAATAAAACTTTTAATTATAAGCATTCTGTAAACAGAATGTCCTGGAGAATGAACGGGGGACTGAAGAAAAGTAATGACAAATGAAATGAAAGAAAACAAAAGCTATGGGTAGAAACCATGAATCTAGACTGATAAGAGATAACAGGGAGACTGCAGGTTACTCCCGAGTCCTCTGCTTTAAAGACATATGAAATACCTCGATCAATACAATAATACTGGCATTACATTTTAACACATACAGCCAAAAGACCTTGTGATGGTTTTATTTATAAATCATGAAACTGAAATGATTCATATATGAAGTTGCTGAAACGTATGAAAGCCTGAGCTCAGAAGTCTAATGTCAGAGAGAACTGAAGGATGAGACAGAGAAAAGATGACGTGAGATTTGGAGATATTCAGACGTCACTTTTTTAACATGCATAGAAAGTCATGTAGAACATTTATATAATAACTGTTCAAGAGTGAGAAACAGCAATGACAACAAATGTTTGTCAACTGCCTCTGAACACAACAAGTGATTTTAGATTTGCTCACTCTTCCAGAAAAGGAGAACAGATTTGCTCTGACGAGATGACAAAGAAATGACAAATGTCAGAACCGACAGTTTGTGTTTTGTTGTCATTTGAACAGGAAGCTGCCTGTCAGCCAAGATAATTACACAAATCAGTAATTGGGAAACAACGCCAAATGGCAAACTAAACCACAGCATGCAACAAGACCAGTAAACAACAAAACAAGCATCCGTCAGACATAGGTTGTGTCCTAAAGACCTAGTCTGTTGCCTACATAAACAGCATCTCTGGGAATCAAAGGCGTCCAAAAAGGCTGTCTAGATAGGCAGATTTGAGACACAGTCATAAGATACTGCTGATTTCTGCGGTCATGAGTATTTACTGGGCAAATTTTAAAAGTTGTAAAATATAAATAAACGAATCGGATTTAAAGCCAATATTAAATACTGAAATAAACATTTATAAGCCTTTTCATGATTGCTTTTCTGAGCTGAGCTGTGACTGGTGAAAGCTTAATTTCCTATTCAGTGAATCCAAAAGACACTATTCAACAGCTGTGAATGAAGACACTTACCTCAACATAATCACTGTGTGCATGAGGTATGGAAACAAGCAAATATATAAATGCACATACTGTCAATAAAAAGCAATAATCCATTTTGTCACCAGTGCAGTGACAGGCACAGTTTACAGTCAGGAAGCGCCCTACTTCCGGCTTGTATAAAAGTCCCTCTTTTCAAAATAAAGGTTGCAGATCAGCTATTTAAATGGAGAAAATGCATGCTTATTTATATATATATATATATATATATATATATATATATATATATATATATATATATATATATATATATATATATATATATATATTTTTTATATAAAGTGTAGATAGTGGATAATTTTGTATATATATCTTTTATAGTGGAGTCATAAATCTGAGACCAAACAAATAAAGCCATTTTTATGTAAAACTGGAAACAAACTGTTTTCGGCTTCTGAAAGAAGTATTAAAAAAAAGAGACACGTCATTATGTAACATGAAGAAGAAATAGCCTGTCTAAGAGTCTGCACTGTTTCTAGGTCTCTAATCAAATTTGTGACTTTGACCATGTTAACTCCTTTCGTTGTATGAACACATTCTAGTCACATTTTCTTGCATCCATTGAAGTACACAAGATACTCAGGATGGAATATTCTCAAATCATGCTGGATATCATAGATCATCAGATTATGCACACAATCTTGTGCAAATATTCTGCTGATACCAGCATTCAAGAAACAGCTGAAAACACCATCTGTTCCGTTAACACTTAACCAATCCACAGTAAATGTATTTACTATTTAACAATAAAAAATAAAACAAATCCTTGCCTCTTTCTTCTGCGCTAGCATCTCTACTACTCCAGCCACTGTGAGAACTTGGCAGTCCTATACTGAAGATATTGTTGAATTTTTAATGACAGATTGCTTGTTGTGTCATTTGTAAGTCACTTAGGACAAAAGCATCTGCTAAATGACTAATGTAAATCTTTTGGAGTCCATGCCAGCTCAAGTGCATGCTATTATTTAGGAAAAAGAGGGACGTGAAATGCCAAAACTTAGAAATTCAGAAGTTAAACCCTATAAATTTAAGCAACAGCTGGTACAGCATGCTGTAAATAATTAAAACTTGAATAAAAAAAATTTATAATAAAAAAAGGTCACCTTTAAAAAAGGCATAATAATCAGTCATAAATGAAGCACTGAAAACTTGCTCATACTCATTTATTTATTTATACCAGGATTAGGCATCAGACAAAACAGGCTGTTTGTTTGTACGGTTTGTTTTACCCATCACTGTTCCTTCAGAGATCAGCTGGCAAAATTCAACTCTAACAAATGTAAGAGAATCTGAATTATTTCCCCCTTACAAACCTTCTGATTTAGCCTACATGGTCATGTTTTCTAGGTCCTATTTATCAGCAGGCAATCTGGAGCACTGATAATGGATTAATTGAGGTTTTAGGTCAGATGGAGGATAAATAAAAAAATTAAAAAAATGACACAATCCATCACTGAATATATTCAGATCATTACTCGTGAAAATTATGTCAGAAATACTACACTATAGGCCCTATAGCTACTATAATATACTAGCAATACAATCTGTAACACACCAGCATGTCCTCATGAGACCCAGCAATTCATGTTTGCCCCTTTTTGTAGTTAACATACTGCATGTTTTGTTGATATCAGACAGAGCTGACATGCTATTGTTTTCACATTGGTATCTTAAAGAGAACAATCTGTGCTTTTCTAGCCTACTAAATGAATGCATGAGTGTGTGGCCAATATGATCATAGTATTTATACATTGCATAATAATAATAATGATGGCATAATGATAAGTTAATGATATTCAAAAAGTTCAATAACAACAATATAAGTATGCAATCTGTTTTATTATTATTATTATTATTATTATTATTATTATTATTATTATTTAAACTAATTCATTTTATATTTGTTTAAAGACGTAAAAATATCTTAATGACATTTTTATGTATTTCTATATTTAAAGCTAGGACCATTTGAATTTTGAAGTGAAAAAGAAAATGTGACACGTTCTCTCAGTTTGTTCTGGTTTCCTCTCATTTCACATTAACCCCAAGAGACGCGCAACGTCAGTTGGCCAAACACACACACACACACACACACACACACACACACACACACACACACACACACATACACACACACACCCCCAGCGCGCGGGCAACATGCAGCTCTATCGTCTTGTTGTGTCGGCGGTTTTCAAAGACTGAAGTGAGAGCCCAAGACCAGGACTAACGGGAGAGGTTAGAACCAGCATGCCACATGTACAGCTATTTACTGAGAGTGTCGCTATCTTTAGACATCTAGTTTTATAGACACTTGGAGAATGTGTTAAGATCGGGACAGCATCACGGATTCGTGTACCAGCAACTGTCCTTAACAGAACAGACTATTTATCCACTCAACGCAACAGGATCGATAGTTTCCTCAAGACAGATATGAACACCAACGATGCGAAGGAATATCTCTCCAGAAGAGAGATACCACTACTGTTTGAGGTGAGGATTTCAGTGTGAACTTTTCTAATTGAGAAATTCTAAATTAAGAAAATGGATCCGTACCGTGGACGTAACTAAAGAAATAGCCTAAATGCCATTAATAAGTTAATTGCATAGAAAAATATGACATGTAAATGGCACATGGCATGTCGGGATGTTGTCTCCAAACCGAGTGCTGGTAATCTAGAAGAATTAAAGTAATAAAGCGTCCAAATAATCGTATTATGTTGATGATTATATACATTCAGTAAATATAATTGTGAATAAATTAAAGTCGTAATGATTCATAAACAACTAATCTAATTAAAACGTAATAGTTTGATAATATTTAATTTAATATATATATATTTATATATATATATATATATTATTCATGCTGTAAATATGGTCGCTGAGGAGCTGGTACATTATTGCATTGCATTTGGTTTGGCGTTTCTAGGCGTAGTGTCTATGCGTTTTTACGCACAATCTTAAAATTAGCGCATATACTGAATGTCTGTAATTCCAATAATTTTCCTTTGTTGTTGTTTATTTAGCAGTTTAATCTCAGAAGCGTCCAACGGTGATTATAAAAGTCAGTCTTGAAATAGCAGTAGGCTATAACAGTTTTGATAATGTTTTAAACTGAATGATGCAATAACAGACTGTTTTTTACTGTTTATATATATATATATATATATATATATATTATTGAAAATGTAAAACTGGAGTCAAGACCTCTATTTACACTGCTGATATTAAACCTGGCAATTATTTATGGCGCATATCAACATAAAATTTCCCCTTTCTTTAGAGGATTTGGTCCAGCTTGGTTTTGATTGTCCTTGACATGTGATGGTGGTGGTGATTATATAGATTTTTAAGTGATAAATTGGAATTTGATCATTGTAATAATTTTTTTATTTTTATTACTAATGTCAAACTTTTGTTATTTTGTAGGAATAGCATTCCTAACTTGGCTTTGATTGACCTTAACTTATGATTTGTATTTTTATTATTATTGTCTTTCAGTTCGGTGCATAGTAATGACACTGGATACATGTCAAATAGGTTACAGTTTCCCTTAATACATACCTGTAAACTGTATTGGTCATGTATTACAACATACAGCATTAACACTTCAATACACAGGTTGCCCTGTAGAAAGGTAAATACACAGTACACCTTCTATAACAAGAGTTTTTTCCTCTTGATCTGTCACTGCTTTTCCAGAGTCTGTTGACTGGTCTGATGTACTACCGACCGGATGACCCAATAGACTATTTAGAGACCTGTCTTAAGAAGGTGAGGGAGCTCGGCGGAACTGACAAAGTTCGGTGGGACACATTCGTTGGTCAGGAGAAGAAGTCTTTACTGCCTCTCAATGGTGGGCAGTCACGCCGATCTTTTTTCCGAAATGGTGAGTTGCGAAAACAACTGAGGTGTTAAAGTGAGGTGTTGTCAACAGCCAACGCAAGTGCAGATCAAAAGCAACACTGAAATTCATGCAAACTAGAGCTGCTGTCGTTCTTGTTGGATATTACACAACAAGCTTTCTTTATTATTCTGGCATTGTTAAACTATGAGAAGCAACCGTAGGGGTTTTCCTGATTTTGTGCTTGGTAACATTGTTCTGCACACCCCGCGGCAATGCACAAAGGCAAATGAATGCAAAGCACCTGTCCAGTAAAACATACTGTAATGAGTTTCCCTACTAAACAACCCTATTCATCCAATTATAGACACTAGGCTAATTGTGCTATGACTTCCCTTGTCTTGCGTAACCAGACCTTTGCCTAAATGGCAAAAAGTCTAGTCCAAATTGCAGCTTATTCTGGCCAAGAATCACCCAATTAGATAAAAAGAGGCGCATGACTGACATGTAAAGTTAAGCGCAGTTTATTATGTTCTTGTGTGCCATTTAGTGGCGGGTTTATCTGAAATAGATTATACCACAATAATAGACTAACATGAAAATGTAAATAGTGACACAGCAGTCATCATGAACAATTAATAAGGGAAAATAAGAAATAAGAGAAAATAAGATCTAACTTTTTCACTGACATATCTTATAAAAACAAAGGAGAATATATAGCTCTGCTTGTGGATATTTAATTGCTAAGTGCCTCAAACAAATCTCTGAGTATCTTTCATAGACTTAATGCCAGTAATCGAACAAATTTTGGCAAATTCAGTGACTGAGTGCCCGATACCTTGTAAACATGACTTTGTTTCCAGGCGGACAAATAAAAAACCTGTGTGTCCTTACCTGTGGAGGTTGTGTTGAGTCAGCCAATCATATTAGAGCTTTACTAGATCAAGAGAGTACATTTGTGTGCAATATGCATTAGACTGTTGAGGCTGAGAATATGACTTTCCAGTATTCTAAGCTTTTTACAGTACAGTGTTTCTATGTTCATATACTCTGAATTACAGTTGACAATTTTCATTTGCAAGTTTAAGGACACCAGAACGTCTCTAACTCAAATATTTGCATTCATCCATGCAGTTCTCCCAGACAGCCCCAACTTCCCCTATCGGAGGTACGAGCGCCTCCCACCCATCAACCAGTTCTCCATAGAGAGTGACTCAGACCTGTCTGAGACAGCGGAGCTCATAGAGGAGTATGAAGTGTTTGACCCCTCTAGACCCAGACCCAAAGTCATCCTCATGATAGGTAAGCCCAAAGTCTGGGTACTTTCATCACGGATAACAGGCTTGAACCTTTAGACTTGCACCTACTGTACTGGCATGTGTTTGAGAAAAAAACATTGGTTTTTATGTATGTGCTCTTGGATATGTCTGATGTGGGTATCTGCATGAGTTAAGTTAATGTGATAAAATAATTAAAACTGAAGTGTATAATTTTTTCAGTGTTTAAATATTTTTCCTGTCACATGTTAATATGCAGAGACAACTCTCAACTATTATATACAAGAGAAATAGAAGCAGAATTTAGATATTGGGTGAACTGTTACTTGATCTGATCACTCAAACCACATTTTGAGGTAGTGAAAAATGCATGTTACAACATTGCACTTGTAGTGTAAAGGCGAATATGTCCCGATGCATCTAGAATCAACAGCGAAGTACCACCTACTCACCTGTATGTAGTGACAAGGATAATTCGATGCGAAGTGTCTGCTAAATGAATACTTGTAAATTAAAAATATAAGACACAAAATGGCTATAATATAAGACTTAAATAGCTATGAGCATTCTGCTCGAAACTTCACATTTGTGTGATTAAAGTTCAAGTAGGCTTATATTCGAGAGCAACACCGCTGTTGTCTGCACTTTTTTTACTTTTCTGTTTTTATTTAACATGCACAAACACTGACTTAAGTGATGGATGCTGTCATGAAATCAATGACCTTCACCTCGTTGAAATCCAATTACAAATGGTAACATGAGATGCATTTAAGACACATGTTAATACCAGGTGTAAACAGATGTGTGCACTGTGACCACTTGTGAACAGATCACCAGAGATGGATGTTAATACCAGGTGTAAACAGATGTGTGCACTGTGACCACTTGTGAACAGATCACCAGAGATGGATGTTAATACCAGGTGTAAACAGCTCTGTAGAGTCATAAGGTTGGTAATAGTTCAGATTGAGATATCTGATAGTTCTACATTTCCCTCATGCTTTGTCAGACTTCTTTGCAGGCATTTCTTCTTAAGTTGACTGATGTATTGATTTAATTTGCTAGAGTAACATGTTACTATAGCTGTATTTAGACCACAAGCAAATGAACATGCATATCCCATCAATCAAGTTACCAGCATGTGGTGTTACGTCTTAAGATAGTAGATCTCAGCAATTATTCTTCATCTTTGATTTACTTTCTATTTGGTTTCTGTAATAGTTCAAGGTTTTAAAATGTTTGTAGCACATTCAGTTCGCGTTTCACATTTGGAGTAGGCAGAAAGCTTTAATATGGAATGCAGTTATTAGCTGTGCTTTCCATACTTTGGCATGCAACTTTTCCATTTCCATTTTTGCTACCGACGTGAATAAAAACTTAAATTGTGTGGTTTGTTGAGGAACGGGGTGAAGTTAAAAGAAGCTGAAACTTTGAAAATCATGTTTCGAGATCCATGCCTTCTGTTGTGCTTCATCTGTGTGAATGGCTCATATTCTGTGGCAGTGCTGCTTGTGTGGTTTGTTGAGGCACACTGACTGCACCCTGCTGATGCGGCTCATAAAAACACAAAGTTACATAAACTTCAAGCTTGCATTGCTCCGCTGGTAGGACAATATGTACTTTTATTACTGAATTTACGTACGGGTCAGGAAGCATGGTTAATTCCATTAACATTTTGAATGCGTTATTTTTTATATAATTAATTGCATTAAATTAATGCTTTAAATTGACAGCCGTAATATTTTTGCTTCTTTCTCTGTCTCAAACAAGGGATGTATTTCTATGCTTTCTCTGCAAAATGACTATCCCAGCTTCGACTAGAATATAGAAATCGATGCTTTTGCCAAATTTTGGACAGTGCTTTGTTTGGTCATTATTAATTGATACTGACCTAAAGAAAGAGATGTTTAAGGTCATCTGGTTTGGCAAACCAGGTCAGTAAAAATCTAAGAAATCCTGTTAGCTCAAGACATCATACTTCTGGCTTCATTCACTCTCAAGGGATATACATTTGCTTTTGTCTCTGTAGTGAGTGTTGATTCTCTTGACACCTTCTCCCTAAACAGGTGGCCCAGGCAGTGGTAAAGGGACACAGTGTCTGAAGATCGCCGAGCGCTATAGCTTTGAATATGTGTCAGTGGGTGAGCTACTCAGGAAGAAGATGATCCATAATGCCACCAGCAACAGGAAGTGGAGTCTAATTGCCAGGATCATCACCAATGGAGAACTGGCACCACAGGTATTTAGAAAACATAAGGGTGTCAAAGTAAAGGTCAAATCTTCAGCATGCATGTGAATATCTCCATAGTATCTGCTATTTTTGGTTTTCTATGCTTAATGCCCTGGCATTACACCGTATAAATATTAGAGATTTTGCCATTGGTCATTGGTTGCAACAGTCTATTACTTTTTCCACATTAACATCAAAATCTCAGACACAGTGTTGGGAAGTAATGGACTACGTGTACTCTGGATTATGTAGCCATATTACAAAAATAAAGTACTTGTAATTTGATTACATTTCTAAATATGCATAATCAGATTACAGTTATTTTTATGGCTTACACAATTACATAATGATTACCTATAAGTCTTGACTTTCTAAGAATCAGTACTTGATACATTATAAATTGCAATACAGTATTTAATATACTTAAAATTTGATTTTCACCAAAGCATGCAATAAGTAATCCAAAAGTTATCCAAGTAATAAATTTTTATTACCTAAATGTTTAAGATTACAGTTTTAAGGCCTGTTCACACCAAGTCAAAAATGGACTGAATTTTTGTTTCGGTACAAATATTCGTTCCAAACAAGCTTTTGTATGGTAACAATGGATTCTGATGGCGCTATTCACATCGGGTCCAACAAATCGTCCGCTGACAATCTGAAGGTTTTTTTACAGAGAGTTTACAGATTTTTTTTTCTTTGAACTGCAATGAAAACTGACTGACCAATGAGATTTTTTCATTTTCCCAGAGTCATTGCAGCTGCTCAGTCCAGCGTGTTGGTGGCACTAATGAACTGGCAAACACCGGCATAGGATGTGCAGCTGATGCACTCCCGAAAATGATATACTTAAAAAGAAATAGTTGCAGTTCATGAACCCTTTGTACTGCAAACATAAACCCGGTCTGTTTTTGAAAGCGTTTATGTTTTTTGTCTTAATGACCATTATTTAATATGTACATCACTGTGCCTGTTATATTCTCATGGCATTAAAAGTAGCAGCGATGTTTGGCAATTCGTTTGCACTAAGCTTGTAGTAAAATCCCTGAAAAGACTCTTTACATGCTATATTTTACTGTACACAAATGAATTGCAGAACGTTGATATTTTTATAGCAAGTGTAATAAAACAAAGCATTGCAATAATAAAAAAAAAAAAGAAAAGACCAAGAGCCAGGGTGTTCTTTTATATTATTTTAATATCATGCATCATATTTTATAATATACCTGTTATTCTTAATGTACATTATTCCACATGTATTTATATCACTGTACCTTGTATTATATTATCCAGGCATTATAAAAAGAGAAGTTGGCTACAGGTGTACGTTTGTAATATACTCGTAGCTAAATACATGTGCAAATACTGTAAATATCCAACAGTGCTCTTTACTCATCTAACTCACATAAAAAACTGACTATATACTCCTCAAAATCATCAACACCATGGAAAGAACATAATGAAACAGTTATACCAAATCAGGTAAATAAATGCTTTAACATTGTTAAATACTGTATATTAATCTCTAGCATTGGCAGCTGAAGGGTGAGGGTTTGTTTAGCAGCAACAGATCCACCTACTGTACAGGGGGTGAAATCATTTTTATTTTTATTTTTTATGGACTCGGTGTGAATAGACCTTCCCTTGGAAGTCCGTCTCGCAAATCGTTATGGATTTGGTGTGAACAGGCCTTTAGTTGTGTCATTTGTAATCAGTACCTGATTACATTTCAGAAGTAATCTGCCCAACACTGCTCACAAACACTGTCATAAAGCAGAATATGCTAAATATGAACCGTTCACTGATGCCAGAACACAAATCTAGAACTGAAAGGGCTTGACGATTCTCTGTTTTTGAAAAATCTCATCATTAGTTACTCCCATGATGACTCAGTTTTAGAATCACAAATCCAAGTTTTTCTGTGTGAACACAGAACTAAAATACGCAAAAAGCCCGGAATGTTGTGATAAACGGTTCAGATATAGCTGTTTGCTGTGCTAATTTTCCCTACTTTTAAAAGCCTGTTTTTTTTCTGCGCCTATAGCGTCACCAAAATGTAGTGCAAAAATAAAGATTTTGCCGTTATAATGAGGCCACCATATTTTGGAAAGGAGGATTTAAAAGAAAAACAGATTATAAGACATACCACTGGGAGTTGAGTCCCACAAGCACTTCTGAAATGCTTTGTATGTTGTAGGAGGGGACGGTCTATCTGCAAAGATTACTGACAAGAGGATAAAATGACCAGCCCGAGTCATTTAATCCTTATCTGCAGTAAAAGTACCTCTATACTAAGGCAGGTCTACTCTAGCTTCCTTATACTCTGGCAAAGAAATAACACCACTTTCCAATTTACTGGATTAGGGATACAAAGAATACTTTTTTTTCAGACTGTGATATGGTTGAAGGGAATGTAAGGGCCAAAAGATGTGTTGTAAGATACAACTTTCATGACCACCCATCAGGGGTGAATCTAGGATTTCAATCCTAGGGGGCTCAGCCCCAATGACACTATTAGATGTGCATATTTAATGTAGTCCACTCTTTAGCATAGATAGTGTTTTTTTTTTTGTGTGTTTTTTTTAACTGTTTACATCATTCAAGATGTTTACCGTTTAAATAACTATTAAAATAATTGTGGGTAGCAGAGGAGGAATCTCAGTTGCCTCTGCGTCTGCGACTGTCAATCTGCGCATCTTATCACTTGGCTTGTTGAGCGCATTACCGTGGAGACATTGCGCGTGTGGAGGCTTCATGCTATTCTCCGCGGCATCCATGAATAACTCACCACACGCCCCACCGAGAGCGAGAACCACACATTATAGCGACCACGAGGAGGTTATCCCATGTGACTCTACCCTCCCTAGCAACCGGGCCAAGTTGGTTGCTTAGGAGACCTGGTCACTCAGCACACCCTGAATTCGAACTCGCGACTCCAGGGGTGGTAGTCAGCGTCTTTACTCGCTGAGCTACCCAGGCCCCCATTATTTTTCCATTATCAAATTAAAAAATTGTGTTTATTTAAGTCAAAAATCAATAATTTTGTAACTTCCATAGATTAAAGTTATATAAAACACCACAAAAACTATTACAATAAATGTCTTACTTGGTTGTTTTTTAGTGAAGTGAATTAACTCGTGACTTGAGTCTTTTGCATTTATTCAAAAGAGAAAATCACTCCAAATTAAGATTTTAATTTCAGTAGAATAACCCTGTTAATATACAACATAAAGATAAACATTAGTTCAGATTTGTTCACTTATTCGTTTAGTAATCATTTTTTTAAATCACACTTTTATGCCAATTGGTGGCAACAAATGAACGTTTTATGTGTTTCGGGTCATTAAACCATTAATAAAGCATAAAGACGTTTACGACCGAAACAAATCTAATTATACTTTATTAACTCATGTGTCTTCTAAGAGACTTTATCAGCATTTAGATATCATCAATATCATTTCACCTCATATGACAAGAAAGCATATAAATTTGTGAACTGCTGTGCATGACCATCAAAGTATTCAAAAAAAGACAACATAGCCTAAAAGTAATTACAGGTTTTAACTACATCCTGATGTCATTTTAATGTCATTAGTCACTTTTACTCTTAATTAATTCAGCCCCTTTCTCTCCTTGTTAAATGAGATAACTGAATTAAATGAGCGACATGTCTCCTCTCCTTCAATCGGTTAAAAGACGCTGTCGCTGATCCTCTCGTTCATGAATTAAATGAGTACATGGGGCGTATTTGTTCTGAGGGTCAAACCAATAACATGCTCCTTCACAGCCCACACTCCAATGCTATTGGCTCGCGCTGTAGACAGTTTTTACAGGTGAGAAAAGCCACCAAAGACAAAGCACTTCTCGCTTCAAACAAGTGTAGCGTTGCGGCTGCAGCTGTTTAAAACCCTTGCGTGCTGATTGCAGTCACAGATTTTTAGGGGGGCTGAGATTAATTTTAAAGGGGCCCTCCTAAATTGGGTCTAGTTACGCCCATGCAACCATTGCTGCCGACATTGTTGATAACATATGAGGTGTTCTCTTGGCCCACCAAGTCTCATTGAATTAATAATGAGGAAGTAGGAGCTATTATTCCTAAACACCAGAAAAACCAAAGGATACCAACTTTACAAAAGAGTTGCTGAAGTTTATTATTAAAATCCCTGATGATTTCAGCCTTAACTGTTCTTGTGGCACATTTCAGCACAGATTATTTTGTGAACATGTCACAATATCAGGCAGGCTTTGAAATAAGGCTATTGAAGGATGGGACTGTTAAAACATTTATTGGAACTGACAGCAAACCTGCAGCTTGTGAGTTAGTGCAGTAAAGTGCTGTTACTCATTTCATATGCAAAAAAGCTTTATTAAGGCTTTATATCTAAGGCCGTGTTCAGACAGGCAGCAAAAATCAGATTTTTTCCCCCTATCTGACTCAAGTCTGTTTATTTTTATTTCTGTTTAACCCAATCCAATGGTTTTTGTATGTGGTTTGAAATCCAATTAAAATCAGATTTTTGTTAATGCATCTCAGTCTGATCAGTCATATAGAATGTCCTGTTGCGTTTTCATTCGTTGTGTGGCGGATCCTAACGTCAGGTGTTGCGTCAAGAAGACATGTCATAGATCATATATGCCACCCTTCCCCTTTCTTTACCCTGTTGTTTGTGACAAATGTGTTAAGATTTGAATACTGCCCTCATGAAAAACATAATCAATGGCAAAACCTCCATTGTTACAGTCTCAGGCTGGGTGAACATTCTACGCTAAGTTTACGTCATTACTATGATAGCCAATGTATACGTGCTAGCAAAAGTGACTGAAATCTGAGCAGATAAAGGTAGATCTGGCGTCATTTAATTTGCAATTTTAACAGTCTTCAGATTTAAGAAAAGAACTGATTAAGCAGAAAGAATAAAAAAGGCTAAAGTTCAAAGAGGGAATGCAAAATTGTCATAAAAAACTAAATTATAACACCTTGACTAATATTATGAGTAATCTGCAGGGCAATTAACTATAAGCACTTTACTTCTAAATATATGTTGTCTACGTTTATAAAAAAATGTATGCAAACTGTTTTGCTTTTAAACAGCTGTACCACAGGTCCAACTTACTTGCCATTGCTGCTGGATTGTTTTGGAACAGAACCGATGAATTCATGTTCATTATTCTATAAACTCACATTCATTTTATCATTAGCTTGATTAAACTACAAACAGCTGTGCAAATGACCAGTTGTTCGATCTAAATGTGATTAAAACGTTTTGCATGTGGAGCAAGCAGTGCTGTGTTTGGGAGGAGGGTCTTTATGAAAATATCCTCTGCTTTTGAACATTGCTTGGAAAAAAGAGCGTTTGAGTGTATGAATTACATTCCAAACAGGGTCGACAAACGATGACTGATGTATGAGTTGTTTTTAGAGCTGTCTTGTACTGACTCTAGATCTCTGTCATAAATGATGCCATCCACATCATTAGATTTGCTACGCTTGAACATTTTCCCCCTCGAGCTCTAGAAAGATTAAGGTTATCCTAAAATGCCACTGCACTCCTCAATTATACTAAAAATCACCTAAAATGTGAAGTTATACTGTAAGTCAGTCACCAAGTGCAGTTTTTGATGAGTGTTTGATGATTTCATTTTCAAGCACATGATCTCTTTCATTATGGAAAAAGCATAGAGAATTTTGACAAGGATAAACGATTTTAAAAATATTCCGTACTGAATGTTTCCGGTGAATTACGGAATGATTGCCCTTGAAACCCAACTCATCTTAGACATCATGCCTCGGCCTTTCATCCATACTGATTTAAAACAGCCCAGAATTACAAAGCACTTTTACCCTGCAAGTACCTGACCTATGAAGACCAAATTGCTTACAGGAATGAGGTTTCCCATATGCGGAAGTTAAACCAGTTTACCAGTGCAAACTCGACTGATATGGAAGTAACTGAGTTTGTCTTGTTTGTGCTGATGAGTATTTTAATTTGAATTAAGGTAATAGAGATGTAAAATAAATCTTTGTGGGATTGTATTATTTCAGAGTATATTTATTCATCCTCATTAGGAAACAACCATAACTGAGATCAAGCAGAAGATCATGAAGATTCCAGATGCCAGTGGAATCGTTATAGACGGCTTCCCTCGAGACGTGGCTCAGGCTCTTTCTTTTGAGGATCAGGTGAGTGGAATTTACTAGGCGGTTTTTCTAAGTAAAACATCACTTTTATTATTTCTCATACTTAGGGTTAGAGATTTCAATAAATCCCAAACCATAAGTATTAAACTGTGCATGTAAATCGTCCCAAACCATTTACGCTACAGACATTAATGATTCCTCAAGTCATACGGCTTGTTGAGGAAAGCTATGTTTTAGTTCTTTACTTATAATTTTTGTCTGGCGGATGACAAAACTGGTATAAAAGATCACATATTGTATATTTACAGTGAACAAAGGATCTGAGCCATATCTAGGGACCAGAATAGCATAGAGACTTGGGGGTGGGCTCTTTTGACTTGGGCCAGTAAGCAACCACCTAGCAACCAACAAGAGCACCATAGAAACTGCATTGGACATTTTGCATGTGAAAGCATCACTCATAATCTTGTCACCTTACATCATGTACCATATGTACAGTATAAATAAAAACCTTCACAGGAAGTCCACGTTTAGTCCCACGCCTGTTCATGTTTATTAGCTTCCAAGAAATTGTTAAATTCTGTCATGACTGCAGCCTGCGATTGCACAAATATTCCCCAAAGCAATGGTTAACAAGTGAGGTTTTCTCAGCTGCGTTCAGGCTCAACTTGTCACAGTGTTCATGTTAACGGTGTGTTTAAAAGCAAGGCAGCAATGAAGACGCAATATAACATGTCAGATTTGGCACAGCTAATGGGTCAGATTCTCACGGTCGAGTGGTTAATTACATAAGTGGATGATACGGTTGTGAAGGCAGAACTGTCGTTACTGTGTTTACACTACAGACATGTTCATCAGCTTTTAAAAGGACTCAATGACTAGTTCGGGAAGACATATGAAAAAATATCTGATGGGCTCAGTAGTTGTTTTTTCGCAGTTGCCGTTTCTGCTGCTAGATGCCCTAATGTTATTGGTGGGCTGCACAACTGGCCATAGCTTTTGAGAATCTGTTAGCAAATGGGATGTATTGCAGGTGAAAATAAGATGTTGTTGTAATTTGACAAGGAATCATTTCCCTATCTGTCACTCACTCGACGTTGTGTCGATGTAGTGACACTAGGGGTCACTCTTAGGAGCCCCAAACACCTCTGCTTTTTTTGAAAAAAGGCCAATGAGAATTGGCGAGTGAAATTTGCATGCCACTCCCCTGGACATACGGGTATAAAAGGAGCTGGTATGCAACCACTCATTCAGATTTTCTCTTCGGAGCCGAGCAGTTGTATTCAGTGCACTGAATTCAATTCCCTCCAAAGACGCACCTCAAAACTGTTGGATTTACAGCGCATTTCAGTGGCTTCTCCCCCTCTGCACCTGTGGAGTGCAGAGAACGCCCCTGGGCGCTTCAGCAGAGCGAAAATAAGAGAGTATATTCTAAAAGAGTATATTTACAGAGCGAGAAAGAGCGAGCGTCTTTTTAAAGATGTCATTCCGTTTGTGTGTTATTCCTGGTTGCAGTCGTAATCTCTCCGCTTCTGACAGCCACAATCGCTGTCTTACGTGTCTGGGCACTGCCCACATGTGGACATTGTTCGTGGATGAGTCATGTCCTCATTGCGAGAACATGACCATGGCAACGTTGCAGACGCAGCTTGCTCTCATAAGAAACTGGTCCTTCTACCTACGGGTTTGAGGCTGCGTCGGTTAGCACTGGGGGCGATTTGGGGACATCAATGGGACCACCTCCGCCGGGTATCCCCCCACGGACCTTCCATTCCCCAGCATGCTCGCTTGCCCCGGTCGGGCTCTCGCACGAGACTGCCGGCTCATCTCAGCGTGAGTTCGACTTCTCATTCAGAGCTCGGGAAGATGATGAGTTATCAAGCACAGCATCGGAGAGCGGGCTCATCCAGTCTGATGCAGAGGCTTCGACTGGGCTTCCTCCTTCGGGAACAGTCACCCACATATTGTATATTTACAGTGAACAAAGGATCTGAGCCATATCTAGGGACCAGAATAGCATAGAGACTTGGGGGTGGGCTCTTTTGACTTGGGCCAGTAAGCATCCACCTAGCAACCAACAAGAGCACCACAGAAACTGCATTGGACATTTTGCATGTGAAAGCATCACTCATAATCTTAGCACTGGGGGCGATTTGGGGACATCAATGGGATCACCTCCGCCGGGTATCCCCCCACGGACCTTCCATTCCCCAGCATGCTCGCTTGCCCCGGTCGGGCTCTTGCACGAAATCGGCAGCTCGTCTCAGCGCGAGTTCGACTTCTCGTTCAGAGATCGGGAAGACGATGAGTTATCGAGCGCAGCATCGGAGAGCGGGCTCGTCCAGTCTGACGCAGAGGCTTCGGCTGGGCTTCCACCTTCGGGAACGGTCGCCCAGTCTCAGGCCGACGCGGAAATGACGGACATGCTTTTCCGGGCGGCCGCGAGTGTTGGGCTAGAGTGGAACCCTCCACTCTCCCCTGAACCCTCGCGGCTCAACGATTCATTCCTTTTTTCCCGGAAGTGCACAAGGAGCTGACAAGATCGTGGTAGGCACCTTTTACTGCCCGGTCCCGGTCTTTCAGCTCCCCCGCTCTCACTACCCTCGATGGTGGAGCGGCCAGGGGGTATTTGGTGATCCCCCAGGTGGATAAGGCGCTCGCGGTGCACTTGTGTGTGCGTCACCTGGCGTGGGCGCCCGAAGCTCCCATCCAGGACCTGTAGGTTTACGTTGTCCCTGACGACTGTGGCCTGCGGTGCCGCTGGAATGGTTCTCTTGTCTCCTGGGTCACATGTCCGGTGCGCATGGTTGTCGTCACGACCACCGTCCACTGTCCCATTTTGGCAGGTATGGCGCTCCAGCAGCGGACCCCCCGTCCCTGTGTGCCCAGCTGTGGCACAAACACGCCCACACGTGATTGGTTCCGGTGGACTACGGGGATGAGATTCCTCCTCCCCCCTCCTCGGCCAATCTTATGGTGGGCGGCAGGAGCCAGGTAAGTGCTTCGATGTCCCTGGACACAGCACAGCCACGGGGCTCGAGTCCTCTCGACGTGGCACCTCGAGCTCTGCCCCGCCGGGAGGCCCCACCCGCCGGTACGTCCAACATGATCATTCCCTTGGTCCCCCTCGCCCGGAGTTTGGGCGGTGGCTCACGCTTTCCAACCTGTCGCGATGGCTGACCCGGACTGTCCGACTCGGCTACGCGATTCAGTTCGCCAGGCGCCCGCCCAGGTTCGCCGGCATCCGCTTCACCTTGGTGTAGGGTGAGAACGCCGCTACCTTACGTGGGGAGATCGCTACCCTTCTGCGCAAGGGCGCGATAGAGCCTGTCCCTCCAGCCGAGATGAAGAAAGGGTTCTACAGCCCTTAATTCATCGTACCGTATCCTGGGCCTGCGAGTACTGAACCGGGCTTTGCACAGACTCCCGTCCAAGATTCTAGCGAGCGTCCGGCATCAAGATTGGTTCGCGGCGGTAGACCTGAAGGACGTGTACTTTTACGTCTCGGTCTTACCTCGACACGGACCCTTCCTGCGGTTTGCCTTCGAAGGCCAGGCATACCAGTACAAGGTCCTCCCCTTCAGCCTGTCCTTGTCCCCTCACGTCTTCGCGAAGGTCGCAGAGGCAGCCCTTCCACCGCTAAGGGAAGTGGGCGGCCGCATCCTCAACTATCTCGACAACTAGCTAATCTTAGCACATTCTCGAGAGTTGCTGTGCGCACACAGGGACCTCATGCTCCGGCTCCTCAGCCGACTGGGGCTTCAGGTCAACTGGGAAAAGAGCAAGCTCTCCCCGGTTCAGAGCATCACTTTTCTCGGTTTGGAGTTGGACTCAGTCTCGATGACAGCATGCCTCACGAATGAGCATGCACAGTTGGTGCTGAACTGTCTGAAGGCATTCAGATGGAGGACAGCGGTTCCACTGAAACTTTTTCAGAGGCTCCTGGGGCATATGGCATCCTCAGCGGCGGCCACACCGCTCGGGTTGATGCATATGAGACCGCTTCAGCACTGGCTTCAGACTCGAGTCCCGAGATGGGCATGGTGCCGCGAGACGCATCGCGTGACCATCACGCCGATCTGTCGCCACCTCTTCAGCCCTTGGACCGACCTTGCATTTCTACGGGCAGGGGTTCCCCTAGAGCAGGTCTCCAGGCGTGTCATGGTTCCAACAGATGCCTCCAAGACGGGCTGGGGCGCCGTATGCAATGGGCACACAGCCGCCGGCTCCTGGACTGGCCCGCGGCTGCGTTGGCACATCAACTGCCTAGAGTTGTTGGCAGTACTGTTTGCCCTGTGGAGGTTTCGACCGTTGATCCAGGGCAAGCACGTGTTGGTCCGGATGGACAACAAAGCGACGGTAGCGTACATCAACCGTCAAGGCTCCTGTTGCATGTCACAACTCGCCTGCCATCTCCTCCTCTGGAATCAGCAGTGGGAATCAGCATCTCCTCCGGCGACCTCAACACTGCAGCAGACGCACTGTCACGTCAAGTTACCCTCAGAGGAGAGTGAAGACTCCACCCTCAGGCGGTCCAGCTGATTTGGAGTCGATTCAGTCGAGCACAGTTAGACCTGTTTGCTTCCCGGGAATCCTCCCACTGCCCACTTTGGTATGCCCTGACTGAGACACCCCTCGGTATAGTTGCTCTGGCACACAGCTGGCCCCCTGGACTACGCAAATACGCTTTCCCCCAGTAAGCCTACTTGCACAGACCCTGTGCAAGGAGAGGCTGGAGGGGCGGCTGTCCCCCTCCACCTTGAAGGTGTATGTAGCCGCTATTTCGGCTCATCACGATGCAGTAGATGGTAAGTACTTGGGGAAGCACGACTTGATCATCAGGTTCCTAAGAGGTGCTAGGAGGTTGAATCCCTCCAGACCACGCCTCGTCCCCTCGTGGGACCTCTCTGTAGTCCTTCAGGGTCTACAGGGAGCTCCCTTTGATCCCTTGGAGTCAGCTGAGCTTAAGGCACTCTCTTTGAAGACTGCCCTCCTGACTGCGCTCACTTCTATCAAAATTGTAGGGGACCTGCAGGCGTTCTCTGTCAGCAAATTGTGCCTGGAGTTCGGTCCGGGTTACTCTCATATAATCCTGAGACCCCGACAGGGCTATATGCCCAAGGTTCCCACGATCCCTTTTAGGGATCAGGTGGTGAAACTCCCTGCGGGGTTACGAGCCCACTCTACCAGGAGTGTGGTGGTCTCCTGGGCCCTGGCCAGTGGCGCTTCTTTGGCAGACATCTGCAGAGCAGCGGGCTGGGCAGCACCCAACACCTTTGCAAAGTTCTACAATCTCCGGGTTGAGCCGGTCTCGTCACGTGTATTGGCAGGCACGAGCAGGTAAGTTCCGGGACAGCTGGCCGGGTGTACCGCTTGCGCATAACGCCTTTCCCCTCCCTTGAGGTGAAGACGTGCACTCTTGACTCCCAGTCGTGTTCACAGACTGTGATCTCTGGATGACTTTCCTCCTTAGCCCTCTGGCAGTTGAGTTTGCGGAGAAACTCGCTGCTGGCCCAGTGTGTGTGCTAATGAGACCCTGTACTGAGGTAGGTGCTCCACATGTGCTGGTTCCCCGAAGGCGACCCCATGTGATATCTTCCTGCAAAATCGTTTCCCTGTCGGTAAACTGCGTCTTCCTTGGGCAGAGACCCCTCTGCCCCTGGTCGCCATGCTCTGTAGAAACTCCTCCCCCTTCGGGTAGGACCTACCACGTTACCTCTCTACATGACATACTTCCGACAAGACTCGGTAAGACCATGTGACGTATTCCACTCAAAATAACCCCCCCCCCCCTTTTGGGTGGGATGTGGTCTCCGCAGTGTCTTCCCCTTGAGAGGGACACCCCCTGATGTAGACACTTATGGCTCCCAGTTGGTTAACAAATTCCACTCTTTTTGGGTAGAAAAGAGAGGAAAAGAGGCCTCGGCTGGGCTAGCCTGTCTCTATTGTTGGGCAGTCGACTTGTTCCTGTAGGACTGTTCGAAGCTCATAAGAGCATTGGGGGAGGTTACGTGACAGCCTGGTGTGCTGGCTACAAGGCACGCAGCGGTCTGCCCGTCACACACTGCCAGTTCACGTAACACAGTTCAGATAGTTGTGGCGTTTTGTAGAGGGACCCCTAGTGTCACTACATCGACACATCGTCGAGTGAGTGACAGATAGGGAATGTCATGGTTACTTTCGTAACCTCCGTTCCCTGAAGGGGGGATCAAGACGTTGTGTCCCTCTTGCCACAATGCTGAACTACCTTCTGAAATGGCCGGGACCTGGTCGCAGATCCTCAGCACAAAACCTGAATGAGTGGTTGCATATACTGAATGAGTGGTTGCATATAGCTCCTTTTATACCATATGTCCGGGGGAGTGGAATGCAAATTCCACTCGCCAATTCTCATTGGCCTTTTTTCAAAAAAAGCAGAGGTGTTTGGGGCTCCCAAGAGTGACCCCTAGTGTCACTATATCGACACAACGTCTTGTTCCCTCCACCAGGGAACGGAGGTTACGAAAGTAACCATGACGTTTCTTTCCTCTAAAATGGATATTCTGGAGGGGAAAGTGTTTAAAGGTAAATTGCAGCAGCTCATAATGCATCATATCAGGAACAGTTGAACAACTTCAATTGTTAACTCTCTCCAGGTATTATAGACTTTGTAAAAAAGCTTCTGGTTGCTTTGCTGCTGCAAATCGCTGTATGTGTGAATGCCTCTTAAGATGTTTTTGGCAACCTGTGATGTGAGAATTCAGGACTGAGTTGCAAACAAAGATTTTACACCCTGTTGATTTACACCCGCATGAGTGACTTGACCAGGTAACACATGTCAGATCTCAACGCTACACTTTAAATGCTCTATTTCATTCATAACATTGTTTTTGACAGGAACATCTTGACAACCTTCATCTGCAATTCCAAGTGATGAGATTCATGCTGTATCTCTGACAGGTGTATATCAATGTCCATAGGCCTGTCAAATATGAGCTAATGTCAACCTCAGTAGGAGGAATTCATTGGCAGTTTTCAATTGCAGGTCTCAATGCACATTTTTCTCATAAATGACAGCCTGCTGCTTCATGTGTCATCATGGCTGATTAGATCTCTCTCACACACACTTCCTTTTTCCTATCTGCCTGCAGGGTTAGCAGATAGTACTGTATGTTTGCTACGTCTTACTAACTGACCCTCTACAGCAGAGCAGTGGCAACTGGTTTTGCTTTTGAACACAGATTTTACATTGGACATCAAGAGGTGACACAACACAGTGCCAAAATGGTTTATCGTACATAAGTAAACAATAAATTAAATCAAATGTTTAGATTAAGAAAAAATTAAAGCATCAAAATGTCCTTGATTAAACATTAAATATTGTTAATTTTCCACGAACTGCACAACAATATTCAAAATAATTCAGACTGATCAAGCAGTGAAATATGCAAATGGAGGTCAAAATTTTGCTGCTGAAATTGTCCCAGTTGAAAATATTGTTTAGGTAAAATGTACAAAGAGTGGCGCCAAAAGCGATTTGTACTATTTTTAGTTGTAAATGATGTACGACAGTTCACAGATACAGATATATATATATATATATATATATATATATATATATATATATATATATATATATATATATACTGTATATATAACAGGCATATTTTTTAACACTACCTAACTCAAACCCCAACTCTAAAACTAACCTTCAATATGATCACAGGGGAAGTCGTCATGTTGCTGCCAAATGTTTCAGTGCCCTGACATCGACCCCATTCTGCCAAGTTACTGACAAGTGCCATCTCTCATCTGCATTTTCGTCCTACTTTGAATCCAAGAAGTAATCACGTTTGCATAATTAGTGACGAGTGCGATTTCAGAGGTTTCTTTTTCCCTTCAAGTTTACATTTTTATTCCACTGATGGTTAGGTTTAAGGTTGGGATTGGGGTTTGGGGGGTAGAGTTAATAAAAATAAATTCCTCTTTACTGTATTACATCACTTACAACTAACAACAACTCGCTTTTGGCACCCCTCTGTGGACATTTTTCCCGGAAACTGAAGCTCACAAGTGCCCATATGTTCAATGACACTTCCAGCTTTGGGGGCAGTGCTTCAAATTTTGTTAAGCACGAGTTTAGCTCATGAAATGTCAACCTACTGTTTCCGAATTCACAGCGAGACCAGATTGAACCGTCTGTGGAGTAAAAACAAAAACTTTTAAGTAAAAAGGTGGAACCACGCTCACCATTGTTTATGTGAACACAATTACTTTCTGTTTTCTTTGGAACCAGAACCCATGCCTCGAAAGTTGTTCACACAACATGCTATGAGTAGCACCACAAAAAAAAAGGAAACATTCAAATTCATGCAAAAATATCTGATGGGGGATGGCACTTGTCAGTAATTTGGCTGAATGGGGTCGATGTAAGGGTACATGAGCATTCAGAAGCATCATTTGATTTCGTGTGATCATATTGAATTATTAACATGACAAAGGCTGAACAGGAAAATTTACTTTTTAGTTTTAGATTGTCTTTACAGTTTGAATGTTTAGTTTCTAAATATCTCACGATTTTTAACGGTTTCATGTTCTCAGCAGTCAAATTCACAGCATTAAACACATTGCAGTCAACATAAACCACATTTATCAATACTGCAATTAAACCTGTTTTTAATGTAGTCTTTGTCATATTATTTTCAAATCTCATTCACATCCTTTTACTTTGTAGTTTTGTTGATAGTTTTTAGAGGATGGAGGGATATCAAGCAGCCTTTCCATTTTGGCACCTGCCTTTATCTAACTTCTACCATATTAGAGATTAATTTATGCAAAAATCACATAACATTTCAAAATGTTGACGTCAACAACAAAAAATATGGGAACCGTTTTCTCCTCCCATTTAAAATGAGCTTAACTTAATGCACAGTTATATAGTTAGTTGAATTTTATTACCACATTAAGAGTTGTTTTTTCCCCAGCTGTCGGAACCAAAATATGACCCATTTTTGGGTCATAGCCCACCAGTTGAGAACCACAAAAAGTTCAGCTAACACTTGTGCTCACACTTGTAACACAGTGCTCTAACTGCACTTGCTGCCTGTCTCAATTAAACCTTTAAGTTTTACAGAAGCACAAGGTTTTTAGTGTGGATTTTGAAATGGTGGAAGTCACCACTTGCAAATGTCACATAGTACGGTTTCCAGCCTACAAATTATGTGATCTCTCAGTTCAGGCTTCATGAGCAGTAAAATTTAACGAGTTGCGAGAATCAGATATACTTCCATCCTGATCTCTCTTGCTCTTCTTCCCTCGCACATGTTCTTAGCCTTCCTCATTTCACACCAATTATCTAAGAGATTCTTTAATGTAGGCAGAATGCTGTGAGGAACACACTTGCTGCGGTTAGAAAATAGATTTGCAACACTGTCTTCTTATCTCAGAAATGATCTGATGATGTCACATCATCCACTTGACTTCCTAGTACAGGTAGGACAAGTGACGCATGATACATGTTTACATGCATGGTGGAGAATAACACCAGCCAAATGTGACAATTTTTTTTTGCAGTGGATGCTCATTTTGACTTATCTGCCAGTCACTGTGGAGGGCAACTGGTAAGATGTCTTAGATTGGAATTTGACAAGAAATACTATTGCCATTCTGTAAGCCATTCGTTAGTTGATTTTGCCAAAAGTGTAAACACTGTGACTGTTTGTTTGAGCATCCTGACCAGCCAGACAAAGCAACATTGGCTCAACCAAATGGCATGTTTTACTATCTGTTCTCCATCCAACGGCTCATAGAGGGAGTGTTCGGGAAACCTTTTTGAAAACAATCTTATTATTTTTGCAATTCTGTTTGGTGCTTCTAGTAGCACAAAAATTACACAGTGATGAACCACAGCCATTGATTGGAGAAATCAATGTTCAAATGGCTTATAGCTGTCTCTGCATATTAAGCCTGGATAGGGGAAAGTATTTTAACATTGGAAAAAATTGCACACTTATGCTTCAATCACCTGTTAACCTTCAGAAATGTATTTCAAATAGTCCTGTGGTGTGCCCTGAAGTACAAATATTCCATGTAGCCTCTAAATGAATAGAAACTGCATGTGTAGTAATTTTAAAAGAATCTGGGGCCTGGGTAGCTCTGAGAGTATTGATGCTGACTACCACTATTTGGTTGCTTAGGAGACCTGGCTGGAGTCACTCAGCACACCCTGGATTCGAACTCGTGACTCCAGCCAGGTCTCTTAAGCAACCAAATTGGCCCGGTTGCTAGGGAGGGTAGAGTCACATGGGGTAACATCCTCGTGGTTGTGATTAGTGGTTCTCGCTCTCAATGGTGCACGTGGTAAATTGTGCGTGGTTCGCGGAGAGTAGCATGAGCCTCCACATGCTGGGAGTCTCCGCGGTGTCATGCACAACAAGCCACGTGATAAGATGCACGGATTGACGGTCTCAGAAGCGGAGGCAACTGAAACTTGTCCTCCGCCACCTGGCTTGAGGTGAGTAACCGCGCTACCACGAGGACCTACTAAATAGTGGGAATTGGGCATTCCAAATTGGGGAGAAAAGGGATTAAAAAAAATGATAAAATAATGCTGTTCACAGTAGTTTTAGATGTATTATAGCACAAGTTTTCAAAGTTTTTAACCGTTCTATGTGAAACTGCACTTGTCACAAACACTTGAAGACACATTCGGCCCGATATCATGTTGAACTCGTAAATAATGATGGACACAGCGTGATTTTGTTCTACATATTTTCGGATTTTCTACAAACATATGTGCCACCACATGAGTTCTGGAAAATCCTTTATGCATCCTAGATAACACTGTGTATAACACTGAGGTGAAAGTTGTAAGAAGACATGAGTCATGAAAACAGTGTGTTCTTAGTTAACGGTATACCAGTGTTTCCCAGCCATGGCACACCACTATCAAGTCACGTAAGTATGCTGTGTAATGAGGACACAGGTGGGTAATGAAAAAACAACAAATTTGCTTCTTTTCTAATTTGTAAATTTGTTCTTGCAAATTCATTTTTGCAATGCCACAGCAAATTACAGGAATGCAAACTCATGAAGGGCAAAAAAGATGAGACAATCACTGGTCCATGAAAAAATTTTCTGGGGATATTTTTTTTTAAAGAATTAGCTAAAAGCACCAATCCCAGCAATTTTAATGATTCAAGTAAAGCAAATTAACTTCACAACTGTGCAAAATTAGCTGCAAAAATAAAGGGTATTTTGGTGTGGCTTGCTTCTGTGTCACAAATTTGTCCAATTTTATTAACTTATTAGTTCAGTGACCCATTCTTGAGATGTCACTAGGTCTTTTGTGGTATGAGCGAGTCATTGAATCATTTTGAGTCGTTCACAACCGAAATCTACCAAGAGACTTTATAGTGTTTAAGCATTAAAAGAGCAAAGCAGATCTATAGTTTTCCTTCAGTTTGAGCATTATTTTTCATCAAAAAAGACAACAATAATAGTCTAATAATAGTGAGTTTCAATAATGTCCTTCTCCTTCAAAACTTGCATGACTACAAATCTACTGACTTCAGTAGAATGTTTAAGAGTTTTAAACAAAACAGATCTACGGGATCATTTTCCTACAGTTTTAAACTGCTGAGCATGACTTTTATCAGAAAAGAGGACAATAATAGCCTAATAACAATAATTTTGAGTTTCAATAGGCCTAATGTTCTTTCATCATTGTAAAGCACATTTTACATGAGCTGAGTTGAGGCGTCAACGTTCCGTTCAACACCAGCATCAATCGGCGCATTGACCTCCATATGACAAGCATTGCAGAAAGCGTCACGGAGGGGCAAATTTACGAGCTGGCCACGCAAGAAAGCGGGAGATGTGCACAATAAACACTGAAAACATGTATTTGGAAGAGAGAGAAAAAAACTGGCTGTTGCTTTAATAGCAGAAAGTTATAAAAAGGACTTGTTTATGTTTAATTCTTAGCGTTGTCTTGGTGAATTTAAATTAGTTCAATAACTGGGGTCTCTGATACTCTGAAATGATAAGGTAATCTTTAATTAAAATAAATCGTGAGACATTCAATATCTCAATATCTTGTCATGTGAAAGCCCCTTAACGTGAATAAACTTCAGTCACTTTTACACATTAATAGTAACTCTTCCGCTCTTTACTCTCCTTGATGAATAAGGAAGACGAAAGATGCCGAAGTGAACAAACAACATGCCTCTCTCTTTCAGACGGTCAGTATATGTACTAGGTCAATCAGCTTGTTTACAAATGAGAAGCTTCACGAGTGCCAATGGAATGAAATATGTGCCTCTTCTTCAGAGTTCAAGCTCCATTCCTGTCAGATACAGATTGACTGTGCACATGCTGCTGTAGCCAAGTGCGCGATTGGCCGTAGCTCTAACCAACCAAGCGATCTGCCTTGGCAGGACTGCGGTTGCCAAGCACTAGATCGACTACAGCTGTAATCAACCAAGCGGGGAGTCCGACTTCCGATTATTTATTTATTTTATTTATGCATTTATTTATTTTGTGGAATTTTATCATTTTCCACAGCACAACTGACAATCTTTCACGGCACACTAGTGTGCCGCGGCACAGTGGCTGGGAAACACTGCGATATACTGTACATGTCATTTGATTTCATCATATCTCTTACACCATCAGTACGCATCAGAATATCTTTCTTTCAATATGAATTTCACCATGCATTATGCTGCATTTCCTAAACATTTTACCAGCCAAATGAAGAGTTGATTGCTCAAACTTGTTTCTTCCTCGATTTAACATGTCTGCAGAGGCAGAATATTTGTACGAAAGAACAGAGGCGGAGCTATAAGGCTTTATAATACATTTCTGTAGTGCACAGGACACATTTTAAGTGTGCACATGCACTCTCTGAGCGAGAGCAGAGAAATTGCAAAGGAAATCCTCGTGTGGGTAGAGAGATTTGCACTTGCGCAGCTGAAACATGGATGCACTCTCGCATGACATGCATGTGCTCTCAACATTTAACAGTATTATAATGCCATAGAGCTAAGGTTTATTAAGCTGGTCTATAATCTATTAAGCTATTCATTTTCATTTATCTTCACAACAAATTTTTTTATTATATTTATTAACTTTACATTTTACTTGTTTGCATGATACAAGTTCAATTATTAAACAATCCTGTGTATAGCTACAGTGATTGTGCAGTGATGCCCGGCTGTACTGTTTCATAAATTAGTTTACTTTCTGTCTGCTGCTGTGACGGTTTAATAGGAACCTAGATTCAGGCAGAGCATCCCATGTGTGCATCTTTGCTCTCTCTTCCTCCGCCTCTCCGGAGGTGCCAACACAATCAGTGAGAGGATTTATGAGTGAAGGCATGCCAAAAAAACCCAAAAAAAAACACACACATCCAGATTTTTATGCAAGAGGCTACAACTCACAAGCCTTCTGGGAGAGCAGACAGCAGTCAAAAGCACAGCAGCAATTGCTCAATCGTTTATTTTGCGGCTTCCACTCCATAATATTCGCTGCTGTTTCCAGGCCACTTTATAACACACTGTTGTCAAAACATTGTGTGGTGTCGTCTATTCTAAATTAACTGGTTTTATTCAAGTTTCCTGCCTTTCTTCAAACCCAAAATCACAGAAATTAATGACTACAGACCTGTCGCTCTCACATCTGTGGTCATGAAGTCGTTTGAGAGACTGGTTTTGGCCTACCTGAAGGATATCACCTGGACCCATGCTGGACCCCCTTCAGTTTGCTTACCGAGCAAACAGGTCTGTGGATGATGCTGTCAGTATGGGACTGCATTATATCCTCCAACACCTCAAGAGACCTGGGACTTATGTAAGGATCCTGTTTTTGTGGACTTCAGTTCAGCCTTCAATACAGTCATGCCTGATCTTCTCTCAACCAAACTGACCCAGCTCTCCATGCTAACCACAATCTGTTGATGGATTATCAGCTTTCTGACAAATAGGCAGCAGCTAGTGAGACTGGGGAAACTCACATCCGGGACCCTTACTACTAGCACTGGTGCTCTTTAGGGATGCATTCTCTCTCCACTGCTGTTCTCCCTGTACACAAATGACTGCACTGCAAAAGACCCCACTGTCAAGCTCATGAAGTTTGCAGACGACACCACGGTCATCGGCCTCATCCGCGATGGTGACGAGTCTGCATACAGATGGGAGGTTGATCAGCTGGCTGTCTGGTGTGGTCACAACAACCTTGAGCTGAACACGCTCAAAACAGTGGAGATGATAGTGGACTTAAGGAGAAATGCCCCCCACCCCACCATTCCTGAACAGCACTGTGGCAGCAGTGGAGTCATTCAGGTTCCTGGGCTCTACCATCTCTCAGGACCTGAAGTGGGACACCCACATAGACTCCATTGTGAAGATGGCTCAGCAGAGGTTGTACTTCCTTCGCCAGCTGAGGAAGTTCAACCTACCACTGGAGCTGCAGAGAAAGTTCTACTCAGCCGTCATTGAGTCTGTCCTGTGTACATCTATAGCTGTCTGGTTTGGTTCAGCCACCAAATCAGAGAGAAGGAAACTACAACGGACAGTCAAGACTGCTGAGAGGATTATTGGTGCCCCCCTGCCCACCCTCCAATGGTGCATCTCCAGATTTAGGAAACGTGCAGGTAGAATCACTCTGGACCCCACACACCCTGCCCACTCATAAGTCATATGGACTACTTTTATGGTGCCTTTTTGGGGCTTGACAGCTCCAGGTCAGCATCTACTTTATTGTTATGGAAAAGAGCAGCGAGAACATTTTTCTAAATATCTCTTTTTGCGTGTTCCATATGACTTTATTTCATATGTGGAACACAAATAGTTGATTTTTGAAGAATATCCTGCACTGTTAGACCACAGTGTGCTTTTTTACAGTAACATACTGGCAACACTGTTGCCAGCTTGTAAATGTGAAAATCTGATTACAGTAAACTACTGCAATTGCTGTGTACATTAATTTACAGATTACTGTAATTGGTAGCTGAGGTACTTTTTATTACTGTAAAAATATAATTATGTCATGCATTATTATGTTTTTATGTTTTTTTATTATTATGTATATATAATTTATTATTATTAATAAAATAACAATCTTTTTATATTTTATTTTTTTATTGGAGCATGGCAAGAATAGAGGAACTAGAGCAGGGGTGGGCAACTATTTTGGAAAAGGGGCCACATCGGGCTTTAAGTAGTGCATAGGGGGCCACATTGTATTCCTTTTGAGATGCAATGTTCTGCATTGATTTGTTTTTTCTATCTTTTAAGCCCAGAAGTAGTTGTGTACTCAATTTTCTGAAGTGCATATGTGACTAATGGGACTATTCTGTAATTGCCTGAAGTATTGCTCTACAAAGGTAGATACTTTTCTGTCAGGCATTAAAAAACTGAATAAAGGCTGAGCTTATAAATTATTTATTTTACCATCTCTACTTCTCTGTTAATTTATTATTGAATTTAACACTCTCTACATCAGGGGTCTGTTTTAATAATAAAAAAAAAAATAATAATGTTTATTGCAAAGCGGTACTTATTTTATTCTCAAAACATTACTCCTTTTCACGCTAAAAGGGTCATGATGCAGGTCTCATCAATGGTTTGACTTTCCATTCAGCACACAACTGAATAAAACAGGTTGCATGACTATGATAAATGATTACTGCAAGAGTTAGATTAACATACAGGTGCGAGGGGACTTCAACATTTCTAAATTGCACAAATACAAAATACATATACATATTCGTCACCGCTTGCTTTTGCTCTCATGTCAATAATTACCCCTCCGCATGTCAATGATGCCAAGATCTACTTTTATATTTAATTTCATCACTGAGAAGGTTTACCTGCAAACTGAGTAGCACCAAACATAACAAGCAGCCTCAAGAATGACACAGAGTGGCCGCATAACACATTTCCTTGAGCAGAATAAAGGGCGTAGATTTGGCTTGAACATTGGGAATTCAAAATAAGTATAACATTAGGTGGAATATTTCCAATTTGCGCAAGTATAAATCTAAAATTGGGGGTGTTGTGTCTTATCTGGCAACCCTAAGCATGTTAAACGCTTGTGGATGCACGTTAGATCCCAATGCAAGATAACTGAAATATCCAATGAAAAAAAAATGCTTTTAGGATAAATGAACGGGCCACGTTAAACCATGTGGAAGGCAGGATCCAGCCCGTGGGCCGTAAGTTGCCCAGGTCTGAACTACAGCATAACAATTTGTGGCAAATTGTAGTAGTAGTTTTTGTCAGTCAGTGCAGGGCCACCAGGATCAAGTGGACACTGAAAGAAAATAATATTTGATTAGTGTTGACGGTAAAGTCCTGAACGAAGTCATCTCACCCAATACTTCCCTAAATCACCTTTAACCATGTGGCCGGTCACATAATATGTTCTTTTGCCCAAAACAGCAAGACGGAACAATGGAATATTCAACGTGCAGGTCTCGAGACGCATTTTTAAAAGTTGAACTGCTTTCAACTTGACACACCGTCTTAAAAACAGAACACACACGGCACTAGAAAAAGCAGCAAGATGCAATGCAACGACCAAAGATGGATGCAATAGACCAATGCTTAAAAAAATAACGCAAACGGAACGCAAGAACACGTCTCGAGACCCTTGCATTCACTATTCCATTGTGCTCTGTCTTGCTGTTCAGTAGGTATCAATAATGGCAAAGGAGGAAGTTGGGAACGGCTTGACAATCCACGTGAAACATTTATTGCATATACACTTTTCAGTGTCACACAGTGTGACTTTTCAGTCGAAACATTGAACACACAGACAGGTCCGGGTTGCTTTTCAGCAGTTCTCGACAACCACATCGACATGCGTCTCTCTCTCCCCGTCTGCTGCTGTCTCCTCTCCTCAAATACTCCCACTGTCCCTCACTGGAATGTGAGACTAGTGTGGCACACAGATTCGCCACAAACACGTTATGTGAACGGCCACACAATAAGGGAGAGTTTGGGGCGATGTGAACAAGCCCAAAGTAAAATTTTATCACATAATTTCAATAACATCCATGTTTTTCTTATTTCTCTACAAACATTTTGCTTCAATTATAGTCTTATTACTGCTTGTACTTAATTTGATGTTTTCCACCGGAATTCTGTGAGATTTTGCTCTGCTCAAATGCAGCTTCACTCAGACAGCTGAGCTGGGCATCTGGGCTTGTAAAGGTAAAAGGGTAAAGGGGGTAAAGTTCGTCTCACCGTCGGGGGTGGTGGGAGGCAGAGAGAGAGGGAAAAGAGCCAAGATTAGCATTCATTATCATTACCATCTAACTAACAATACCAAACATTAGAATTTAGATTACAATATTGATGCAGGTTTCATTGTTTAACTTACCTGACAGTTGTCTACTCCATTATGTACTGAGTGGAACACCAGGCACTGACGGAGGAGGCGCTGACACATATAGGCAGATTATTTTCCCTATTAATGCTCCGATGTGAGACAAAGTCTGCCAATGTGCACGTTACTGCAAATAATTATCAGGGTTTATGAATGAAAAAAAAGATAATGAACACAGAAAGATGTACACTCCTCAAAAAAAAAAAAAAAAGAAAGAAAGACAATGGGGGTTTCCCCTATTATTCTTTTTTTTTTTTTTTTGCAACAATATCAAGGTTAAAAAATAGTGTGACGAGGAGGTGGGCGGGGCCGGGCCGTGACTACACACGCCCAGCCCCCAATCGGGCTAATCAGCCGAGGAGAGGGATAAATGCAGCCGGATGCGGCAGTTCGGAAGAGAGAGAGCCACATGCAGCTGCTGCATCCGGCTGCATTTATCCCTCTCCTCGGCTGATTAGCCTGATTGGGGACCGGGCGTGCATAGTCACGGCCCAGCCCCGCCCTCCTTCTCGTCACATATGGTTACTGCTGTAAAATCATGTTAAATCTTGAGGTTACTGTTCAGCTTGAAATATTGTTGAGCAACAATCACTGTAGTAAAAGCATAACTTTCGTAATAAAGCAGAATGCGAGGGAACGCAAAACTTTGGAGGCCAACATATCAGAGAAAGCTTTAGACGAAGCATTTGACAGAGAGAAATGCATCGCGTCAACCTCGTTTGGAGTGTACTGTGCCATTTCGGTTTGAATTCAAGCAGACAATTATAGGAAACCAGACAGCTGACTTTACACATATGAAGCGGACAATAACCAGTTTAAGCAGAATATCAATTGCTTTGAATAACATATGCAGTCAAACCGCAAGTTTCTGCAACATCCAACTAAATCAACCAACTAAAATCTCTCCAAAAGATGACGTGCATTCAACAACATGTGGAAAATAGAACACTGACTAAGACTAGCAAATAATACCATCAGTAAATGATGTGATAATTAAAAGAGCTTACCTTAATTTTGCCGATGCTCTCTGCATTATATGGCATCATTCAAAAATGACGCTCACTCGTGACATGTGCTTCAGCCAGGTTTGGGTGGGGGAGGGGAAATGTTGTTCCAGTGCACATGCCCTGACACAATGTCTTAGACCTTTTGAATAATTTTACTTAAATTCTGTTAGTTCTGCCAGCTATTTGTTTTAATATTTTAACAACTGTTGAAAATCTATAGTAAACACAACATTTTGGTTAAAATCAAGTTACTATGATTTTTATAGTAAGGTATACCATTTGCTTTTACAGTATAGAAGAAGCTTCTTAAAGTAGAAATAACTACAGTATTTGTATTCCTATATAAAGTGTAATTCAGTGCATAATCTTATGTTTGGATAGACTCAGAAATGTACACTATCAACATAATGACAGCATAAAAAATGTAAACTCTTTTACTCACGAACACCTTTAGAGACATACAAATGTTACAAATCGTTCATAGAATGTTATGAGGTTACAGGTCTCATAGGCCTGTTAAATGTATGGAATTCAAACAGTTGAATTAACTGTATTCATAATAAATGAAATTTTTAAATAATTTTACTTTTATAATAATTTAGACACATCAAAATTAGATGCACATCACATATTTTTAACATAGTTAACACATTTATTTAATTTGACATTAGAACAGTTTCATTTTGTTCTGTATGATTTCTAAAGAATGGTTGGAACAATTGTGACAGCACACACAAATCAATAAATGTGTAACATTGACAGTGTTTCACTTGTATTTTGTTCTTGCAGAGCTTTGATGATAATTACATTTAAAAAATCCATCAAATTCAACTTAACAACTTAAAAATTGCTGCCTTAAAGTTTTAAGTAAAAACAATCTGTTTTTAATACTAGACGTAAAATAATGAGTTGAAATTATTTGTAAAGCCACTTTGACTTAAAATTTTACGGCAGCAATTCAAGATTTTAAAGGAGCAATATGTAACATTGACATCAAGCGTTTAAAATGGGTACTGCAGTCCAAATTCAAAATATTGGAGAGAGTTGTCTTTCCCGCCCCCTCCTCCCCAGACTCGAAGCTCACACGGGTTGCCAGGTTGAGGACACACAACAGGAACGAGCAAACTGACAATGGCAAGCGACGAGCCTTACACTGTAAGTTGATCAGCTAATGTATACGTTTGCAATGTTGTTATTGTTTGCAAATTATAAACCAGCTCATGTGGATTTTTTATAACTCTGTCAATGTTAGCTAGATGTATTGCTGGCTTCCATGGCTACAGCGCACTGTGTTTGCCCGCTAACTTGTTTCAAATCTGGCAACCCGGGGTGTTGAAATACTTTTGGTGAGTGAGCAGTGGGCGGGATCACGCAGGCCAAAACACAAACAGAAATTCCGGCCCGGAACGGATATTTCAAAGTAGAATATACTGGCTGATTTAGGAGAAGCCAGTATTTCAACTTAGCATATTTCCTAAATCTCTGATAACATATTATGATAATGTTATACTTTAGTACAGTAAATATATTACATATTGTACCTTTAAGTTAAACGAAGATGGAATTTTTTTTTAATTGCTGCAACTGCCCAAATTACCTTTTTACAGTGCACTCTGGCAATACTCACCAGACATACTGTACATCACAAAATAACATGACACTGAGAAAATAAGAATTTAGCTTTTCAAAGCCAGCCATCAACATGGCACACTGAACTCAGAGAAAAAAGAGAGAAACCAGTGTTTTCATTTGTTCCAGCTATAGCACAAAGTTTTGTGTGAGATATCTCCCATTTAATGAAACCAGAGAATACAATGAAGTCTGATTAGAGGATTAAGCAACACATTTATCAATACAGGAGATGATTTGAATAACAATGAGTCTCTTTTTGTGTGTGTGTGTTGAGGGATAGAGAAAAGATTTGAAAAGGCCCTGTAGACAGTGTGTTTGGTGACTAGGCAACCAATAGCGGTGCTACCACAGCTAACCTCAGTAACTGAATTAGCTTTGACGCTCACAGAATAGTGATGAGCAGCAGCAATGAAGGGATTTAAAACCCAATTACAAGGTGAGCGGAAAAAAAGATGGGATCAGACAGCAGCTTTAACATTGATCATTACTGGATTACCAAATACCTCGACTGTGAGCAAAGCTGAGAGACAGTCTCCCCAGCCAGTTCAAATGTCAACTAAATATTATTCCAGATTGTCAGCACTGGAGAAGGTGGCACTTGCTGACTCAGGGAAATCTGTAAATGTGTTGAGCAGTACAGAAGAGTGACTGCATTCAGAGATATTCCATATTCCATATGTTAATAACATTGTGGACACTGAATTTAACTCATTAGATGCTGGATATATGCGTAAGTATATGAGGTCACACTGTGCGATGTAGTTCTTGTTCAATTATAATTACATTGTAAGTACTGACTAATAATATTGTTATTTTTTCATTTTTTCATTTTTACCTGTTTAAGAGATTTTAAAAAAACTGTGAAAATCTTCAGTTTGTATTTGGTCAAAATGCATTTGGATTCTCCACAACAATGAATAAGTAAAAAAACATTTTATGTAAAATAAATAAATAAAATCCAGAGCCATATCTAGAAACTGGATGAGACTTGGTTATATGCTCTTTTGACTTGCACCAATAAGCAATCACCTTGCAGCCTTCTGGAATCCACTAGCAATCAACACACTAACAACCTCTCAGAACACCTTAGCAACCGCATAGCAATGCCCTGGCCACCACAACACCCTAGTTTTGCATGGGTAAGCACTCCCAATTTCTTCAGAGAATGTAAAAATCGAATTTGATATTACTATATTAATTAATTACAGTAATATATTATGTACTGCTACAGCGTATGGTGCTTATCAACTCTTTGTGGACACCTAAAGCAGATAGCATTGAACTGTATAAAAAGTTGTTCATAATTGCTTAACAAATAACCCATAGTATCAGGTGTGAATGTCATCTTGTATATTGCGTGTTGAGCATAAAATTTAGGCTGAAGGCTGGGCTAAGAGCTAACTTGTGGCTAAATGCTAAACACTGATGCAGCTCATTTATTCAAGTTCAGTAACATGATGTTGGACGGCAGTGTCTTTCGATTGACTTTGTTGTTGTTAGTGGCCTTAACTGTCAAATTAATAAAATATCATGTTCTTGGGGTTATTTTTTCCCCCTTTTTTGTACTAAAGGGCCTCTGCTAATGTGGTGTTACTAGCCTGAGGTTGTTGAGAGAACTGTTGTCTGAGTGCACTTGGAATGTTGCACAGTGGTTCGACTGAGGGCATCATACTAAAGCTTTAAACTACTACATGAGCTAGCAAGACCTAAGCACTGCTTTAAGAAGCAAATCTCACATGCTAAATCTAACACAAAAATATAATCATTAAAACAGGAATGTGTCATTTCTGCATCACTAGCGTCACCAAACAGAACTGCGTTTTCCATTAGTCAGACAAACAGATTGTCCCGCCCCAAACTGACGCCATTGGTTGAGCCAATGTTGCTATTTTAGGTTGGTCTGAATGCTCAAACAAAAAAAGCAAAGTATTTATTGCACCACAGAGCCACAGTGATTTATTTTTTTAAATCACCTTATGAATTGCTTGCCTATCGAAACTACACTGGGATAGGAGAAAGAATTTTGGGGAGAAGTAAATGTCACAGGGTGACTCTAACACGAAAATGTTAAATGAGGGGTTATGTGATTGTAGCTAATGAAGCACAATGCTCAAGATGATAATGTCACAAAATACTAGTTCTCACCAGTTCTTCTTCCAATTCTTTTCATTTTATACCCACGGTGAACTGTTAAAGGGATAGTTCGCCCAAAAATGGAAATTATCTCATCATTTACTCACCTTCACTTCATTCCAGATGTGTATGACTTTCTTTCTTCTGCTGAACACAGAGATCTTCAGAAGTATATCTATGACCTGTAGCTCCTCACAATACAAGTAAATAGGCACCAAAATTTGCTCAAAAAAGCATATAAAGGCAGCATAAAAGTAATCCATAAGACTCCAGTGGTTTAATATGTCTTCAGACATGATATGATAAATGTGGGTGAGAAACAGATCGATATTTAAGTCCTTTTTTAATATAAATTCTCCTCCCCGCCCAGTAGGTGGAGAATGTGGAATGAAGAATGTGAGTCACTGTAAACAAAAGAAGATTGTGGAAGTAAAAGTAGAGATATATAGTAAAAAGGGACTTAAATATTGATCTGTTTCTCACTCAAACCTATCATATCACTTCTGAAGACATGTATTAAACCACTGGAGTCTTATGGATTACTTTTATGCTGCCTCTATGTGCTTTTGAAGCTTTACATTTTTGGTACACCTTCACTTGCATTGTATGGACCTTCAGAGCTGAGATATTCTTCTAAAAATCTTTGTTTGTGTTCTGCAGAAGAAAAAGTCATACACATCTGGGATGACATGAGGGTGAGTGAATGATTAGAGAATTTTTATTTTTGGGTGAACTATCCCTTTAAGTGAATAGTTCTCCCAAAAATGAAAACTCTGTCACAAGTTACTCTCCCATTTGTCGTTCCATATCCATATGCTTTTTCTGTCCTCTGTGAAATGCAAAAGGAGGTGTTATGCAGAATGTCCAAGCTGCTTTTTTCATGAAAGAGAGCAAATTGTGATCAGGGGCTGTTAATCTCCAAAAAGGGGAAAAAAACACCTTAAAACTACCATAAAATTGGTCCACACTACGTATGCACTGTATTCTAAGGGTCCTGAAACAATATAATAGCTTTGTGGAGGAACAGACAAAAATTTCAATAAACGGTTCACCCGAAATTGAAAATTATGTCATCATTTACACCAGACATCGAGTATGGAATTCTTCTATGGTGCTTTTGTGTAATAATTAGCTTGACAGCCCCTAGTCACTGTCTGCTTTCATTGTCAAGAAAAGAGCAGCCTGAATATTCAACTTAACATCTTTTGTTGTTTCAAGACTCATACTGGTTGTGTAAATGACCAAATTTTCATTTTTGGGTGAACCATTCCTTTACGCAACCCACACAGATTCATGTCAGAATAAAGATATGGAGACCGGCACACTGCTACATACATCGATCAGCCACAACATAAAAACCACCTGCCTAATATTGTGTAGATCCCCCTCGTGCTGCCAAAACAGCGCCAACCTGATATTTTTCTCACCACAGTTGTACAGAGTGGTTATCTGAATTACTGCAGACTTTGTCAGTTCTAAACAGTCTGGCCAATCTCTGTTGACCTTTATCATCATCAAGGTGTTTCCATCCGCAAAACTGCAACTCACTGGATGTTTTTTGTTTTTGGCACCATTCTGAGTAAATTCTAGAGACTGTTGTGTGTGAAAATCCCAGGAGATCAGCAGTTACTGAAATACTCAAACCAGCCCGTCTGGCACCAACAATCATCCATGCAATTATTTAATCAGCCAATCGTGTGGTAGCAGTGCATAAAATCATGCAGATACCAGTCACAAGCTTCAGTTAATGTTCACATCAACCATCAGAAAGGGGAAAAAATTTGATCTCAGTGATTTGGAGTGTGGCATGATTGTTGGTGCCAGATGGGCTGGTTTGAGTATTTCTGTAACTGCTGATCTCCTGGGATTTTCACACACAACAGTCTCTAGAATTTACTTGTTTTGCCAAAAACAAAAAACATCCAGTGAGTTGCAGTTCTGCGGATGGAAATGCCTCGTTGATGAGAGAGGTCAACAGAGAATGGCCAGACAGGTTTGAACTGACAAAGTCTACAGTAACTCAGATAACCACTCTGTACAACTGTGGTGAGAAGAACAGCATCTCTGAATGCTATTCTGAGATGTGTGTTGGCATTGTTTTGGCAGCATGAGGGGGACCTACACAATATTAGGCAGGTGGTTTTAATGTTGTGGCTGATCGGTGTATGCTCCCATACAATTCATTGTGCCTCTGTCCTTTTTACTATGAACTGTAACCTTCTTTGATCGTGCACCTGCCCTTATTTGTGTTGGATGTGCACACACAACCTCCATTTTCAGAATAAAGATATGGCTCATTACATGACCTCCTGGACATCCATCCATGGCAGATCCTTGCAGATCTGTCCCTTTTTAGAGATAAACTGAAAGTGAATAGCAGAAACAAATTCCAGTTTATAAATGGAAAAAAAAAATCACGTCACCATCTTAGCTTTTCACTGACATTTACCATGTCATAATACTGCTGAGATAATGAGCATTATTATATTATATAATAGGCTTTCAGGCTGTTTTGAACTAAGGTTACAGTTCATAGTAAAAAGGACAGAGGCACAATGAATTGCATGCGAGGATACACCGATCAGCCACAACATTAAAACCACCTGCCTAATATTGTTTATACCATTTAGTGGATGACTAATTAAATACACATTCCCAAAAGGCTTCCCAGCAGGCAACAAGTGTCTGCATTGTTAGCTATCTGTGTGTGTGTATGTGTGTGTGTGTATTTGTATGTGATTAAACATCATATATACGCAACAAGCAGTGTTATCAGAAGTCTTCGATATTTTATTTTTTTTTTGTAAGTCTGATAATTGTTTGATTAGCTGCGTCATAGTAACCATAGCGACTGTCTCTATTTTTTACTACATTTAGCAACTTTCTTTGCAACTAAGCAATGTTCTTTCACATTGTAAAGCCTCAGTCATTAAAGATACTGTTTATTTTCTGTGGTTTCATATGTAAAAGATTATAGGTAAGACACCCAAGTATGATTTATTTGCCTCTCATCCACATCCAATCAATCTTATTCATTATAATGTGAAGGGCCAAAGTGCTCCTACAATGACAATCTTATTTGAAGATGATTTAGACATACAGGATGACCTCAGAGTGGCACTTAATAGCTACATCTTCACAGATCACTTCTGCTGACGTACTGTAAGTCACTTTGAACTTGAGTGCCAGAGGATGACTCTATCACTATGAATTTGAAATGAGACATTATCAAGTACATGATGTTTACTCACCTCCTCTCTCTGTCTATGTAGATCTGTACTCCAGACCTGGTGTTGTTTCTGGCCTGCTCAAACCAGCGTCTGAAGGAGCGCCTGGAGAAGCGTGCGGAGCAGCAGGGTCGCCCAGATGACAACCCTAAAGCCATCGATCGACGCTTGACTAATTTCAAACAGAATGCCATCCCCCTGGTCAAATACTTCCAGGAGAAAGGCTTGATCGTCACAGTAAGGAATATGTTTGGATATATAGCTCATAAGCAGTGTTGGGTATAATCTTATTAATTAGTTACTGTAATCTAATTATTTTTCTAGTCAAGTAGTATAACACATTACATTTTAAATTCATGCAATAAGATTACAGTTACTAATTTTCAATTAAGTTAATTTATTATATTACTTGGGTTACATATATTTTTCTGAAATAATATTATATGTGTAGAATACGTTTGAAACATTAAATCTGTATATATGTAGGGGGTGTGCGCCCCCTAATGAGTCACTTGCATGCAACATTGAACAAGGAAGAAATGTAGACATTATTTTTGAATTTGTAGAATGGAAAAACAAAAACTAAGTGTTTTAGAAAGTGGGTCCTATTTTAAGAGTGCCATAAGTCATAAGTGCAAAGTCAGTGGGCATGGCCATGAAGTTACGGTATTTTCGTGCAAGCATGTGCTAAGTCTAGGTGCAAGTGGGTTAGGTGAAATCGCCCACGCAGCGCACAACTGGATCAAGTGCAATTTAATTCTGAGGTTTTCTCCGGTTTTGTCACCATCTGCATCCTATTATATAGTTCATTACCTGTCAAGCACCAGCGATATAAACAAAGACAGCACATTCATAAGAAGTTGGTAGTGTAAATGGACTGTATGTAATGAATTAGAAGAACTGAAAATTATGTTTTTTTGTGCATTACCTGCATCCTTGATTGTTGGGCATATTTCTATGACAGTGACACTCCTTTTATACACATGGAATATGTGATTCTCATTAGAATTTGGATGCAGGCTCTGTTAAATTACAGAGAATGTAAGTATTATTAGTCATTTTCATCTACTGACACACAAATCATGGCTAGTATTAACAGTGATTGTATTAGAATTAGCGCTCGCATGAAAATTGGATAAGCCGTTGCACGCTTTGTACACTCACATAAAAAGAGCCCAGTAACTTAAAAATATAGTGATTAGTAATGTGAATAATTTTCCTATGAAGTAATCAGTAAAGTAATCTGATTACAGGTCTTTGAATGGTAATTTGGCCATTTGTAGTGCATTAATTTTTGAGGAACATACCCAATACTGTTATTGTGCCATAAGGACATGCATCAAAGGACGAACAAAACATTAGCAATAAAAAAAGACATGCATATCCATAATACGTAGACACTTTATAAATGTGTTCATTAAAAGTGCATTATTTCAGACTATGCTATGCTATTGGTAATGACCACAGTGCCAAGAGTCAGAGGCATGCTACATTATGTGCATCATGCACATTCATCTTGCAGATCAAACAGGTTTTAGTTTGGCACCTTTGTGTTCTAGGTGGCATGGGATAATACACCTGCACACAGTTCAAGAACCATGCTATGTAATACCAACAGCATTTAAACTGAGTGTTAGACGGTGCACTGACCAGGTGCACTTCCACCACACAGTCCCACTGCTGTCAGTATCATTAAGACATGCTCTTTATCACTCTGCCTAATTAATACAGACAGATAGGGTGATCTGGGCTTGGCTGGAAATTACAGGCAGTTAGAGCCAGCATGTCAAGATATCCCAATGGAGCCACCCATTTAACATGCTGGAGCTCTTTTCAGTTAATAATAGTGTTGGGTAGTCGAGTCTGAGTAAAGTCCGTGTCTTTAAACAATCGAGTCCAAGTCCAAAAGGGGCCGAGTCGGACTCAAGACGAGTCCATAACAGGCCGAGTCCAAGTCTGAATGAACCTGTTCATGAATCTGAATTCAAATTGTAACCGTAAACTCAACATCAATATTTTAAGATTATTTTAACTTTCACAACTAAGAAAACACAACTGTCAATATAAATGTAACAAAAATACCTCTATATTATATAACAGTGGCTATTTGATATAGACATCCAGCTTTTGACACTTAGGACAGTTGATGGACACATACACAACTATTACAAAAGGTGCAAGCATTCATTGATGCTCAAGAAGGCAACACAAGAACCAAGAACCAAGGGGAGGCAAACTTTTGAACAGGATGATTTGTGTAAATGACAGTAATTTTTGGTGGGTTTAAAGAAATGTGAAGCTTATAATTTTATAAAAGCATTTTCATTAATTCTTCTGTTAAAACTCATGTATTATTTGAGCTGTAAAGTTGTTTAAATTGTCATTTTTCCAGTCGTTTTAGGGTTTTAGGGTTTGTTGACATATCATCATGGCAAAGAAGTTGTAAAATTGGCTATAACTTTACACAGAAAAGGTTACTAAGTGATTTTATCACACTAACATCATGTTTACATGCATATTGTTTGTCTTGTGGCTATACTTTCGAAACTGTGAGTATTTTAACGTTTATAATTTGGCCCCATTGACTTCCATTGTAAGTGCCTCACTGTAACCTCAATTTTTGCTTTTTTTAAAGAAAAGGAGGGATGAGTCAAAATGTATTTTTGTGGTAATCAACATTATGCCACAGATTCTGTTGACTGATCTTAACTTGTATTGAACCCGGAATAATCCTTTAAGTGCTTGTACTATGTAAAAAGTGCAGTGTAGCTGTCTGAATGTGACACTTGTCTGATTTACCTCCGTGCTCATGGGGAAAATGATCATTCAGAAAAAACCCTGCTTCAGTAGCAGATCCTGGCATAGGCGATATAGGCTGGCGCCTAGGGTGGCAGCGCTCTCTGTGGCGGCACGACAGGGTACCTGATTGATCGCCCCTGCACACAGCTCGCAAGATCTTGATGGGAGATAGGTGCCCCAAATCGTGCCAACCTGCCCCCGCACAGCTTGCAAGATCGTGATGGGAGAAAGGTGCCCCAACAGGCTTCTCAGCCTTGAAGGCTCTATATAGTTAGGATTATGGATGTTCATAATGTATTCTTACATTATGAACAAACATACGTAAGATAACCATGATAAACAGGCTACACCATGACACAGGATCTTCTTAGTGGTCTTGCAATAATTACTATCAACCATGTGATTGCTGGGCAGATATGACAAAGTCACTGATGATTTTGCATCAATGAAAATTAGGAGGGGAGGGTTAAATTTTAAATTAGGGATTAGGTGTAATAGCACAGAGAAGCAGCAATTTGTAAGAATTCTGTTTATAAATACTTTATTTATTGACTCTATAATTTAATTGTGCAATTTATATACTGTATATACTGTATAATGTCAATGTTAATAGAATGTGCCACTTATTTATATATATATATAAGGGGCATTAAGTGGGGGTGCCTGGTCCGATCTCGCCTAGGACACCAAGTAAGCCAGAACCGCCACTGCCCCGCTTAAACATACATGGATCGGCTTCTTTCAGCTCGTTGTTGAAAACGCATTTTTGCATTATTTTGGGCATTTGCGCTGACTGACAGGACAACATAGAGTGTGAGCGCTAAGCGCACAACGTCATTGCCATGGTAACCAGATACATTTCACTGATTTGCTGAAGACATGAATGAATGTATCATCAAATCAATGTGCGATGCAACAAAATTGATTTTCTTCTCTCCAAACGATACTAGAGACAATAGTGATACCACACACTAATAGTTATTAGTGTCCTTAATAGTGAATAAGGACAATGAGGAGATTTATTTTAAAAAGAAAATCAGTGGCCCTAAAATAACTAACTGCATTTTATTGTGGAAAAATCTGTAAATGAACATATATTAAGCAGCTCGTCAATGCTTTTAAAATAGAAAAACAATAAATAGGTGCTGTTTTTTCTGTTTTTTCGGAGTTGCAGTCTGCTTTAGCGATAAAAAAAAAATTCACCGACTATTTAAAAAGTTACAGTTAATTAATCAAGGACCAGTTTAAGTTGACAACACTGTGGACCACAAGAGACTACAGATGTCTATGTGTGGATACATTACACCTAAAAAGACTTAATATCCTGTTATTAATAGTATTTTTTTCAGATTTTTTATTTTTATATGTTGTTATAGTAAACTGTGAGAGACATGATGTGGGTGACTTGACTTATTTAAGTTCTTAACCATGGTGAAACCGCAATGCAAGCACCGTCTTGTTTGCACAAACGCCACGTGTGATTTACCAGTTGTCAGGTCTGTGCCACGCGAAACTGCCTTGTATTTTCTAGTACATTGGCTACATACCTGTCTTTATGTGTTCGTCATGCCAGCCACCTCAGTAATCGATGTTATACAGCAGTCTCCACAGTAACATTCAGGTATTGGTTGACTGAGTGTGCCACTCTGCAGGTATGTTTGCTCAACATGGTGAAACAAACTCTGGCTATGTCACGACATCAGGGGGTGCTACAACTGCTTGCAGACAGAGTGTCCATTTATTTCATTATTTGTATTTTGTTCATTGCATCACAAATCAAATGCCATGGAAAAAAATCCCAAGTCCCAAAGGCATGAGTCCGAGTCAAGTTCGAGTAAAAATGCATCCGAGTCCGTGACAAGTCCAGGTCCATTAAAATTGGACTTGTGACTCAGACTCGAGTACCCCAACTCTAGTTAATAAGCAAAGGTAATGAGGATGTGAGATTGGAACTGATTGCATTTTTAATTCTAAAGACTTTAACCTGGAATAAGCTTAAGGAGAATGCTGTAAAATGCTAGAAGTGGGGGAAGTAAGAAGGGAAAAACACAATAAATGTCAAATCCAAGTTTAATCCAAGAGGTCATGTGTGTAAAACCAAGCATGGCACTTTGCAGTTAATTCTCTTCTGCCTTAATATGGATAAAGGGGAAAGGCTCTTACTTGAAGTTACACTACATATAATCATTATCTATTGTCTGGCAGACTGGATAGTACATTTTCCATTATGTTCTATTTTTATCCCTTATTAACCCTTTCATATGTACCGTTAATAACTGGGCCCCGCAGAGTAACGTCACACATATGTGTTTCTGCAACAGCCAGTTACGTTACAAGCTGTCAGATTCAAATCGGCTTTCGCGTCGACACAGGCTGCACTGGTCAAGCACCTGTAATTTATATTAGCTCAAACAGTTACTCATACAATCTTTTAAACCACAGAATAAGTATATTTTATATACATACATCCAACTCGTCACCAAAGTACCACGATAAAAAGTTTACAGCTCTTAAACACACAGTCAATACATAAAACGCGGTCTTCCTCCGATGCGTGCTGCCATTTGTTTACATTAGTTGTGGTTGTCATTCGTCAAACAAACAGCTACTCAAAGAGTCTTTTCAAGTACATAATATGTTTATTTTATGTAACAAACATTCAAACTGTCACCAAAGCACCACAATAACAGTTCACAGCTTGTATATGCACAGCCATCACATCTAAATGCGATCTTCTCATGCACGCAGCCATGTCTACTTATTAGGTGCAGATGCGGTTTTCATTCACACAACAGCAACTCAAACAGTCTTTTCAGGCATTTAATATGTTTGTTTTCTGAAACAGACAGCCAAACTATTATAAAAGCACCATGATAGCAGTTTAACACTCGAATACTCACATAGAAAATGTCTCGGTTACTGTCGTAACCTCCGTTCCCTGATGGAGGGAACGAGACGTTGTGTCGATGTAGTGACACTAGGGGTCGATCTTGAGAGCCCGAGACACCTTCAGATCTTTGAGAAAAGGCCAATGAGAATTGCAGAGTAGAATTTGCATGCCACTCCCCCCGACATACGGGTATAAAAGGGAGGCTGGAATGCGGCTTCATTCAGATTTTTTTTTTCGGAGTCGAGCGGTTGTATTTCAGTGAGCTGAATACTACTACTGATCCATTCACCTCTTCAGAAGCGGTTGCTGTTGAATATACGGCGCATTCCAGCGGCTTTCTCTCCACTCTGCACTCCACTGCAGACTAGGCCCCTGGGTGCTTTGACAGTGCTTTAAAAGAGTTTATTTCCTCTAAAGAGTATATTTCCTCTATTAGAGCAGGCACAGTGACGTTGAACGTCTTTTTAAAGATGCACCTTTTTAAAGATGCCCTTCCGTCTCTGTGCAGTTCCTGGATGCGGTCGTTACCACTCCGCTTCTGACGGTCACGATCACTGCCTCACGTGCCTGGGCCAAAATCACGTTGAGGAAGCGTTCGTGGATGGTTCATGTTCTCATTGCGAGAACATGACCATGACAACGTTGTGGTCGCGGCTTTCGAGGGAAAGGCACTTCAGTTATACCCCCCGCTGGTCCTTCTACCTACGGGTATGAGGCCGCCCTGGTTGAGGCTGAAGGCGATTCGGGGGCTTCAATTGGTACGGTTCCGCCGGGTAAACCCCCACGGACTGCCCACTACCCGATACGCTTGTTTGCGCCCGTCCAGTTCTGGGATGAGACAGGCCAGCCTAATGTGCCAGCCTAATGTCTCTTTCGGAGCTCGTGAGCCGGATGAGATGTCGATCACTGCATCGGAGAGCGCCTTGGTGATGTCGGACGCCGAGGACTCGACTGGACTGCCCCCTTCTTCCCGGAAGTGCACGACGAGCTGACGCGATCGTGGAGGACACTTTTCGCTGCCCGAACCCGATCCTTCAGTTCATCCGACGGTGGGGTGGCCAAGGGTTATGCCGCAATACCACAGGTTGATAAGGCGATCATGGCACACCTGTGCCCGCTGAGCACCACCACCTGGTGGAGTTGCCCAGCACTCCCTTCCCGAGCTTGTACGATGATGTCGTCTCTGGCGACTAAAGCCTACAGTGCTGCCGGTCAGGCCACCTCTGCCCTGCACACCATGGCCCTTTTACAGGTCCATCAGGCCAAGGCTTCGAAAGAGCTACACAAGGGTAGTTCTGATCCAGGTGTGCTACAAGAGCTGTGCTCTGCGACCAATCTCGCCCTCCGTGAGACTAAGGTCACAGCGCGCACACTAGGGCAGACGATGTCCGCGCTTGTGGTCCAGGAGTGCCACCTGTGGCTGAACCTGATAGAGATGAGGGACGCGGACAAGGCGCGGTTCCTTAACGTGCCCATCTCCCAGGTCAGCCTCTTTGGCGACACAGTCGAGGACTTCGCCCAGCAGTTCTCGGCAGTGAAGCAACAGACGGAGGCCATTCAGCACATCTTGCCCCGATGCGGCTCAAGAGTGCGCACCCCGTTTGTTCGCCGAGGTGACACAAACTCAACCGGCTCCGCTCCAGCCTGAGCCCAGCCCTCGGCCCCGGCGTAGAGCCCCCCGCAGGAGAGGGACACCCCCCGCTTCTCGGCTGGCTGTGAAGACCCCCAGGAGGGCTCCTAAGCACCCCTGAGATGGGACACCCGAGGATCGAGATGTCTGCGGGAACTCCGGAGCTGGTAGCCAGACCACTCTGTCCCCCGGTGGAGGGCCGGGAGGAAAATCTTTTGTTCCCTTTTTCTTTTCTATTCGCCGCAGCCCACATTGTCAAAAAAAAGAGCAGTTTCCTCTCTCCTCGGGTCACACCACAAGTGCTCACAGTTGCTGTCCCCACGGCTACCAGACACCGAGCGCCTGCAGCCTGGGCCTCACAAACGCGGCCCCCCCGCCTTCGCATGCCCCACTGCATCACACAAACCACACACCTGGCCGGCAGGTGGTGACGAGTCTCAAGGACAGCCCAAGAGGCCCTCCTCCTCAGTCTCCGGCCCGCCTTATGCCGGATGTGTGGAGCAATGTAAGTGCTTCGAGGGTCCACTCAGTGCGGCTGCCTTGGGTCGGAGCACCTCTCCCCCCCGCTGCGTGGCCCCACCCCCAGGAACGTCGGATGTGATCCTTCTGTTAGTTCCCCTTGCCCGGAATTTGGACGCATGGCTGTCACTTTCCAACCTGTCGCGCTGGCTGACCAGAACCATCCAACTCGGCTATGCGATTCAATTTGCCAGGCGCCCTCCCTGGTTCCGCGGCGTTCTCTTCACTTCAGTGAAGGACAAGAGCGCCGCCATCCTGCGGGCAGAGATCGTGGTCCTCCTACAGAAGGGCGCGATAGAGCCTTTCCCTCCAGCCGAGGTGAGACAGGGGTTTTACAGCCCTTACTTCATCATTCCCAAGAAGGGCGGTGGGTTGCGGCCAATCTTGGACCTGGAGTTCTGAACCGGGCCTTGCACGGACTCCCGTTCAAGATGCTGACGCAAAAGCACATTTTGACGTGCATCCGGCATCAAGATTGGTTCGCCGCGATAGACCTGAAGGACACGTACTTTCACATCTTTATTTTACCTCGATACAGACTCTTCCTATGGTTCGTGCCGCCTTTTCAGCCCTTGGACAGACCTTGCATTCCTGCAGGCTGGAGTACCCATACAGCAAGTGTCCAGGCGCGTCGTGGTTACGACGGACACCTCCAAAACAGGCTGGGGCACCGTGTGCAACAGGCAGGCAGCCGCTGGCTCCTGGACAGGACCTCACCTGCGTTGGCACATCAACTGCCTCGAGTTGCTGGCAGTACAGCTCGCCCTGCGGTGGCTATTGCCATTGATCCAGGGCAAGCACGTGTGGGTCCGGACGGACAACATGACGACAGTGGCTTATATAAACCACCAAGGCGGTTTACACTCTTGTCGCATGTCGCAACTCGCCCGTCACCTTCTCCTCTGGAGTCAGCGGCAACTCATGAATCCTCAACTCAGGAATCCTCCCACTGCCCACTCTGGTATGCCCTGATGGGAGCTCCCCTCGGTAAAGACACACAGCTGGCCCCGGGGGCTGCGCAAATACGCGCTCCCCCCAGTGAGCCTACTTGCACAGGTTCTGTACAAGGTCAGGGAGGACGAGGAGCAGGTCATTCTCGTGGCTCCTTATTGGCCCACCCAGACCTGGTTCTCGGACCTCACGCCCCTCGTGACAGCACCTCCCTGGCAAATTATCCTGAGGAAGGACCTTCTTTCTCAGGGACGGGGCACCCTCTGGCACCCACTCCCAGACCTCTGGAATCTCCATGTCTGGTCCCTTGATGGGACGCAGAAGACCTAACTGTTCTACCGCCCACAGTGGTTAACATGATCACTCAGGCCAGAGCTCCTTCTACAAGGCAGCTGTATTTCCTGAAGTGTCATATCTTCGCTTAGTGGTGTTCTTCCTGTAGCGAAGACCCAAAGAGGTGCACAGTTGGGTCAGTGCTTTCTTTCCTGCAAGAGAAGTTGGACGGGCGGCTGTCCCCCTCCAGTTTCAAGGTCTATGTAGCTGCTATAGCAGACACCACGACGCTGTTGAAGGTAAGCACGACCTGATCATCAGGTTCCTGAGAGGCGCCAGGTGTTTGAACCCTCCTAGGCCACGCATCTTTCCCTCATGGGACCTCTCCGTGGTCCTTTTAGGCCGTTCGAGCCCCTAGAGTCAGTCAAATTAAAGGCTGTCTCATTGAAGACCGCCCTCCTGACTGCGCTCACCTCCATCAAGAGGGTTGGGGACCTGCAAGCGTTCTCTGTCAGTGAAGAGTGCCTAGAGTTCGGTCCGGAAGACTCTTACGTGATCCTGAGACCCCGACCTGGCTATGTTCCCAAGGTTCCCATGACCCCTTTTAGGGATCAGGTGGTGAGCCTGCAAGCGCTGCCTCCGGAGGAGGCAGACCCAGCTTTATCGTTGCTGTGTCTGGTGCGTGCTTTGCGCATCTACTTGGATCGCATACAGCGCTTTAGACGCTCTGAGCAGCTCTTTGTCTGATTCGGCAGACAGCGGAAAGGGAACACTGTCTCCAAGCAGAGGCTTGCCCACTGGATCATGGACGCCATTGCTTTGGCCTACCAAAGGGTTCGAGCACACTCCACAAGGAATGTTAGCATCCTCGTGGGCACTGGCCAATGGCACCTCTCTAGCAGACATCTGTAGAGCAGCGGGCTGGGCAACACCCAATACCCTCGCGAGATTTTACAATCTCCGGGTTGAGCTGGTTTCGTCCCGTGTTCTTTCAGGTACGAATAGGTAAGTTTCGTTACGTGGGGCAGCTGGCCGGGTGTACCGCTTGTGTATAGCGCCTTTCCCCTCCATAAGGTGAAGCCGTGCGCTCTTCTCTCCCATGCGTGTTCATGACCTGTGAACCCTAGATGTCCTTCCTCCTAGTCCTCTGTCTCACGAATTCAGTGGAGGAATTTGTAGTCGGACCCAGTATGTGTGCTAATGTGCCCTGTACTGGGGTAAGTGCTCCACAGGTCTCGGTTACCCCAGTAACCTCCTGTGATGTATCTTCTGCAGTATGGTCTCCCTTTAACGGTAGATCCGCGTCTCCCTTGGCAGAGCCCCTTCTGGCCCGGTCGCAGCGTTTGTAGAGCTCCTCCCCTATGAAGGGCAGGACCTACCGCCGCACCTCTTCCATGTGTGGCCTTAGGCACATATGACATATTAGACACTTTTTTACCCTCCCCTTCAGGGCAGGGTGTGGCCTCCACGGGGTCTTTTCCCCCTGAAAGAACTGAAACGGAAAAGAACACCTTCCCTGGCGTATTTTATGAGCATTTAAAGGCCCCAGCCGAATCTAATTTTCTGTGGAGAGAAAAACTTAGAGAGAAAAGGCCGCGGCTGGCACGGCCTGCTCCTATACTAGATACGTCTCCTTCCCCCCTCAGGGTTGTTGGGAATTACATGACATTGTGGGGTGTCTGAGGAGGCTAGGTGCAGTCCAAGTGCATCTGTTCCTACACTCACAGTAGCTTGCCTACACCTGCATCGGCAGTTCATGTAACACAGTTCAACCATTGTGGCATTTCGTATAGGGGCCCCTAGTGTCACAAAATCGACACAACATCGAGTGAGTGACAGAAGGGGAACGTCTCGGTTACTGTCGTAACCTCCGTTCCCTGATGGAGGGAACGAGACGTTGTGTCCCTCTTGCCACAGGCTGAACTACACCGCTGTAATGGCCGGTACCTTGTCTTGGCTCCTCATTGCAAAAACCTGAATGAATCCGCATTCCATCGTCGAGTGAGTGACAGAAGGGAACATGCTGATCGAGCGTGATTATCCGATACACGCAGCCAAGTCTTTTTACATTAGCGCACACACACACACACACACACACACACACACACACAATGTCTGAGAAGTCAAACAGTGCATTTAGGCAAACTGGACTGCTGATATTATTTGTTAATTTGTTGTTTTTTTTACAGCTATAAAAATGAAATACATAAAACAAAAACAGTACAGCAGACATAACTCATTTGTTCACATGTTTACTATATTATATACAGTATCTTTTATGAAAAGAAATCAAAAATTTAAATAATAATTTTAAAATACTCATCTACACTCTGCCCCCCTCTACTGGCTGTGCAGTGTCATGTGCAAAAATGACTCACTCTAGGGGGCACTGCAGAGGAATTTAGACCCTACTCATGAAAAGGTTAAAGTGCTGTATTGCAGTATTACTTTTTTTATTCTGCTCTCACAATGTGAAAAGGACAGTCGACACTGCAGTCTTGCGATCTGAGTTAATGAACAATTTGACATAAATTATTCTCCATGGATAACTCTGGAATCTCCTTTTCTCCCCAAATTCTCACTCACATCTCTCCAAGTCTTTTTTTCAATGAAAATCTTTTAAACCATAAAAACTCTATTTTCTCCCATTTTTATTTTATTTTATTTATTTTTTTATTTTTTGGTTTGTTTACTTACCCCTTGAGCATCATTTACTGTGTGCATGTTTTTTAAAGTAGGGAAATACCATAAACCACATACCTACATTTACAGTATGTGTCAAAATGACTGAAAGCATTTTGAATTATACGAAAATGTTTTTTTGTTTTTTTAACTGCCTGGTCACATAATCATGTTGCTGTAGGTATATTTTCACAAAATAATTTTTATGTGGTTCGTTGGACGTATAAAGACACTCTCCTGGTAAAAAGAACACTAGAGGCACTACAACAACAATTGCTTTTATTCGCTTTCACACAAATCACCAGTAAATCTGCAGATTATTAGTTCACAAACACATACTTTTCACTTTGCTCTCACACAATGCTATCTTATTACATCAAAACACTATTACTATAGCACAAGACATGTATGGCGATACATGTTAATGTTAGCATTACTTAACCAACTAGTGACTCAGGTTTTTTTTATTTAAAACCTGATAGAGCATTAACCTTAGAAACCTGTTTGGGAGAACATTTATTGCAACTCACAGTGGACATTTCGCCCCAGGACTGCCATAATACGTGCAAGGAACCACAAATCATTTTGCCAAATGTTTGCCACAGTCACATAGTTTTCATAAGATCAAACTCTTTTAAAAATGGCTTTTTTTCAGTTTTCAGTTCACAACCTCTTATGAAATATGTAAGTGTTCTATCCGGATACAATGTTAATACCAGGTGTAATAGGGACCATAGTTTCTCATTCACACCATGTAACCTGCATTGATCCAGAACTCTAAACAAGATAATTAAACAATAAACCAATGAAAACAAGACACATGAACATGGAGGGAAAACATGAAATCACATGACTAGGGACACATGACATGAAACAGAAAATAACTTTCAAAATAAAAGACATGAAAAACATAAATCAACAATATACACATGTCATATCCCCCCCACTAAGGGGCGGCTCCCAACGCCCCAACACATGAACAAAACATGGCATAATTTCCAAAGTTCAATAGGGAGCTGGGAGGGGGGTCTTGAGGCATGGCTTGGCAGGGCGTGGAGCATGGGATCAGGGCAGAGCCCGTGGGGGGTGGAGCCATGAGAGGCTCGAGGTGCGAAGCCATGGAGAACTGGATACCCGGAGAGTAGCCGAAGACTTGAAGGGCCAGGGTGGAGCCGGAGGCAGGGAGGACCAAGGCGGCGCTGGAGACACGGAGGAGTAAGGCGGAGCTGGGGGATCGGAAGACTGAGGCAGAGCTGGTGGGACTGAGGACCAAGGTGGAGCCATAGGGAAGGAGGTCCCCGGTGGAGCTGACGGATCGGAGGGACGAGGCGCAGCCAGAGGATCGGAGAGCCAAGGTGGAGCCAGGTGACCGACAGACCAAGGAGGAGCCGGAGGGACGAGGGACCCCGGAAAAGCCGACAGGCTGAAGGACCGCAGTGGAGCAGAGGGAATGCAGAGCCGAAGCAGTGTTGAGGGACCGACAGGCCAAGGCGGAGTCCAGGGCTTGGAGGGTCCAGGCGGGGTTGGAGGGCTGAAAGTTCCCCTTGCCTGCTCAGGAGAACTAAGGGTAGGTACAAGGGTGGGAACCATCTCCAGGTCCGACTGCCCAGATGTGGCCATGACGTGGCGTGGAACAGACTCAGGCGTTGCTGTGACATGGCATGGAGCAGGCTGAGGCGTTGCTGTGACAAAAGATGGCACTAGCTTAGCGACCATGACGTGGAACGCTGGCTCGGCGGCCATGACGTGGAACGCTGGCTCGGCGGCCATGACGTGGAACGCTGGCTCGGCGGCCATGACGTGGAACGCTGGCTCGGCGGCCATGACGTGGAACGCTGGCTCGGCATCCGCCTCCCCCACAGTGAACGTAGGACCAGTGATCTGCAGGGCAAGGTCGATATACTGAGCGATGCTGAGGGAACTACGACTGCCAGGCATCAAAGTGGAGCCTCATTTAATCCAAATCGGAAACAGTCTTTGAGGGCAACCTCATTGAAGTCCACCCAGCAGGCCAGAGTGCAGAAGTTCTCCACACAGTCCTCCAGGGGACGATTCCCCTGGCGGAGGAGCTGGATTGCTGGGTTCATTTGCAGTCAAGTATTCTGTAACGATGTTGTTGGTAATGATTATGATGAAGACGATGATGATGATAAGAACCCAAGTGCAATTTATTAATAAATGTGAAATCCAATAAACCCTAACATAAACATGAAACAAAAACAAAACATGAACTTGACTTTTACATGGCATTACTATGAACCAACCTACATCAACAATACTTGACAAAGGACAATGGAAAACATGAGGGTTTAAATACATGGACATGGGAGAACAAACCAATGAACAGCAGAACTCTAAACAAGATAATTAAACAATAAACCAATGAAAACAAGACACATGAACATGGAGGGAAAACATGAAATCACGTGACTAGGGACACATGACATGAAACAGGAAATAACTTTTAAAATAAAAGACATGAAAAACATGAATCAACAAAATACATATGACAATATGACCCTTTTAAATATTTTAGGATGCAAATGAAGGCTTATACCTAAAAAGGTGAAATATTATAATATTTGAACACTAAAACATTTATTGTAGTGAATACAGAGGAACTTTATTGGAATATGTGTAAACATTTGATTAGTACAGTAGGCGGAGACTGTCATAAGGTACTTTTTTAATCAAATTTGTTGATCTGATATGTACATGAGGAGGCTTGTGTTAAATCTGTCGGCATTTCAAATAGCTGGATGTTATTCAGACACGGCTCAGGCGAGATGACTTAATTAATCTCTTCCTTCTGCGGTACCACAAGTACATCGCAATAATCAGATGGAATAAGCTGTATGTCCTCTCTTATTAATGTGGATTTATTTCTTCAATGCCACCAGAAAATAGTGTTTGAACCGTTTGGTTTGTTTGGCTTTTTTATTTATTTTTATTTTTATTGAACTCCCTAAAGGCATTGAATTTTTTTTAAAGATTGAATACCTAAAATCGCTTTATAATAATAACAACGCTAACTTCTGAGGCTTTCCCCTTCTCTCACCCTTTCTGTCACTCTCACACACATATTGCCCCAAACTGTCTGATACTGTCTGACCTTCTATTTTTTATGAGCAGACTTTCATAAAGATGTCAATCTACAATGGTATTGTTTTTGCGGTGTGATGCATAGACCGGTGTATTAGATGTGTTTGGAATGGGGAATACTGCGAATGAGGATGTGTTTGTTTGTGCTGTGCTGAAAGCGATTGATTTCCCTGCACAGTTAAAGCATTTTGTAAGTGTGCCCTCTAGACATTCACCTACTGCACAGCCAACAGCCTGTCAGAGAGCAGAGAGAATGTCATCCCATCCAATCAAAATTTTATTTTTCAGAGGTTGCTATTTTATAGATCAGGAAACTAATTTCTCGGCTGTGTTTCATTTAAATATCAACTACTCAAATGTTTGTCCTAAAATATTTTAGGAGAAATAAAAACAGAAATGAATGAAACATTTGGATTTATGGATATTGGATATCTTTTGATGAATGCATTACCTTAAAGCATTTAATTGGTTATTTACAATGAAAGGTTGATTTAACTTTTTTAAAGGTCTATACATTTTTTTTACCACTGGAAACCACCTGAAGATAAAATTACTTTTGTAACTACAAAAATTAAGCATGGGGAAGCTCTTTCCTCTATGTGAATGTGCCACAGGGAGCTATTTTGACATTCTAAGTGAGAAAACGACTTAGCAGATCATTGTTTTGTCAGACCATTAACCTCACATCAATCTGAGCTGTCAGAGAAATGGACCCTCAAAGCTGTTTGGCAAATGATATACACTATATTGCCAAAAGTATTTGCTCACCCATCCAAATAATTTAATTCAGGTGTTCCAATCACTTCCATGGCCACAGGTGTATAAAATGAAGCACCTAGGCATGCAGACTGCTTCTACAAACATTTGTGAAAGAATGGGCCGCTCTCAGGAGCTCAGTGAATTCCAGCGTGGTATTGTGATAGGATGCCACCTGTGCAACAAGTCCAGTCGTGAAATTTCCTCGCTACTAAATATTCCACAGTCAACTGTCAGTGGTATTATAACAAAGTGGAAGCGATTGGAATGACAGCAACTCAGCCACGAAGTGGTAGGCCATGTAAAATGACAGAGCGGGGTCAGCGGATGCTGAGGCGCACAGTGCGCAGAGGTCGCCAACTTTCTGCAGAGTCAATCGCTACAGACCTCCAAAGTTCATGTGGCCTTCAGATTAGCTCAAGAACAGTGCGTAGAGAGCTTCATGGAATGGATTTCCATGGCCGAGCAGCTGCATCTAAGCCATACATCACCAAGTGCAATGCAAAGCGTCGGATGCAGTGGTGTAAAGCACGCCGCCACTGGACTCTAGAGCAGTGGAGACGCGTTCTCTGGAGTGACGAATCACGCTTCTCCATCTGGCAATCTGATGGATGAGTCTGGGTTTGGCGGTTGCCAGGAGAACGGTACTTGTCTGACTGCATTGTGCCAACTGTGAAGTTTGGTGGAGGGGGGATTATGGTGTGGGGTTGTTTTTCAGGAGCTGGGCTTGGCCCCTTAGTTCCAGTGAAAGGAACTCTGAATGCTTCAGCATACCAAGAGATTTTGGACAATTCCATGCTCCCAACTTTGTGGGAACAGTTTGGGGATGGCCCCTTCCTGTTCCAACATGACTGCGCACCAGTGCACAAAGCAAGGTCCATAAAGACATGGATGAGCGAGTTTGGTGTGGAAGAACTTGACTGGCCTGCACAGAGTCCTGACCTCAACCCGATAGAGCACCTTTGGGATGAATTAGAGCGAAGACTGCGAGCCAGGCCTTCTCGTCCAACATCAGTGTCTGACCTCACAAATGCGCTTCTGGAAGAATGGTCAAAAATTCCCATAAACACACTCCTTAACCTTGTGGAAAGCCTTCCCAGAAGAGTTGAAGCTGTTATAGCTGCAAAGGGTGGGACGACGTCATATTAAACCCTATGGATTAAGAATGGGATGTCACTTAAGTTCATATGCGTCTAAAGGCTGATGAGCGAATACTTTTGGCAATATAGTGTAGCACAATGAAAAAAATTATGTGTTGGATTTACTTGAAATGTATACATAGCAGTTTTGTATCATACTTTTTAGTAAATTCAACTTATGGTCATTTTATGTCAGCACAACTAGAAAACCTTTGTTAGATATCCACAAAATTATCAGTTCATTCAACTATATTTACTTAAAAATGTATGTCACATGAATAAGATTGAGCAACTAATAGCAAGTTGTTTCAAATTAATAGATGTATCACTGTTTCTACTTAATTTATTTGGCTCTAAAGAAAATATTATCTGAGGTCAGGCATAAAACTTGATCCCCAGAGACGTGCACATAAAGCTGCACTTCAGTTATGCATAGTCCATCCTGGTCTCATGAATAATTTACGTGACCGTGGCAACATTTTTGCAAAACGAAATTACGCGCTTCAATACATGTTTTGTTGCAGTTTCCCAGTGAAATGTCTAGTGAGGGGCATCAAAAGCGAGTGAAATGGTGTCATAATCAGATGAGAAAGGTTTTAAGGTAAATATTAGATGGAGGTTTAAATAAGTATGTGGTGATGTGGGCGTGGCCGAGCGACGTCTGTGGAGAGCGAGGCTGGGAGAGGAAGAACGGTAAGGACTGACACCTGTGGAAAATTATCTCTAAGAGCTGTTCTGTGTTACAGTGAGAGCATGACAGGGATAAGAGGGCAGTCCGGACTGCAGGAGGAGAGAAAGAGAGAGAGACATACGAAGCTGACTGTGTATGCGTTTGCAGTGTTAAGCTGAAAAGCAGATCTTTGTGTGTGTAAAATAAAGACTCACGTTGGATTGTTTATCCGGCTCCCGCTTACCCCTTCATAAAGTGAGCAAGAGATTTGTCACAGAGTAAAACGTACCTCCCTAAACTAAAACTTTAACCTAAACATAACCATTAGTGATCTAAAATAAAATGAGAGTTACACAAAACAGACATCCTTACCCTAAACCACAGGTGTCAAACTCAAGCGCAAAAGTGGAAGGAAGCGGCGCTATCTGCACCAATTTATAGAGCGGCACGAGCGCAAAGCAGGTGTGTTTCCTCATGGAGCGGTGTTTATAAAGTCATAATCAGCCATCATACTCATGATTTGTGTGAATGTGAATAAAACACACAGTTGTTGTAGGGTTTCTAGTGTTCATTTCACCAGGAAACTGCGGCAAAATGTAGAACGCGGAATGTAAAAGTCTGTTTGAAAACATTTAGTTATAGTGACGTTCATTCTATGAGACTAGGTTGGCATATTCATATGCACAAGGAAAAATGACATGGATTGAAGAGTTGACCATTAACGGAACACTAATTACCCAAATGGTGACTACACGAAACAGCTATTTACAGTAAAACAACATCAGTAATACTAAAAATATCTAAAATATCTATGAATTCTTGATAACAAATAATTAAATGCCCACATAAGTTCCCTTTGACCAAACAAACATGTTCAAATTATTCAAGAGCAATGGCTAATGGATATTCCCCACAACCTAATTTATGTTCTTGACTGTTTGAGTTAGTAGTACTTAAAATCTTAATTTTATGGATTTGTAAGCTAAAGAAGTTAAAGGAACTCAAGATTATTAATTTACTTTATGTAACTCTCTAAGTTCTCCTTAACATAGATAGTTTGTGTTATATTGTAAGTAAAGCTAAAAACATTATAAATATTTAAATTTCTGAGTAGAAGCTATTTATTATTAGATGTTATGGTGGTTGAGCCAACAAACAGTTTTTTTATAATGTAAAAATGTATAATATAATGCAAATGATACAATATTAATCAGTCTGCAGAGGAAGGCATGTGTACAGGAGGAAATCATAGGAGGGCAGGAGCACAGGGAAAAGAATAGAGAAGGTTGAGAAAATTGAGTGGTGCATGTCTTTTACAGGAAATTGGTTCTCATGTTAATGGAGTATACCATTTAGTAGCTTATTGGCAGTTAAATGTAACAGCTGTCAGGTGGGTTAGTTGTTAGATTGCCATTGTACTCCAAACTCCAAGTTTGTGTTGTCAACCCAAACTTCTGCCTCAAGGCAACAACCTGTAAAGCAAAATGTGATTTTCCTTTAAAAGAGGAGTTTACAAATAAATAAAAAAATGTCATAATTTACTTACCAAACAATTTACTTGTCATTACAAACCCAAATGACTTTGTTTCTTATGCAAAATACAAAAGATGTTTTAATGAACATCTCCTTCAGTCTTTTTCATACAATGGCAATCAGTAGTGACTCAATTTAAAGCTTAAATTTGAAAGAACATATCTGTCAGAGGCAATGTAAAGACATTACAACAGTAAGTACTCTAGTTATGTACTTTGTAGGTATGTATGGTGTTTGTAGTCTTTCTTCAGAATTTCTCATCTTGTGGGCACAATTGGTAGTACATCTTTTTCATGTCCTTCACAGTTCAATTTACTTGTTTTTTTTACTTTATTTTTTATATTTTTATTGATTCCTACATCAAACACAGAAAAGCAAAACATAAATACACAGAATCAACATTTAACTCCCACTACCATAACACTGGTTAGGACCCAATTTATTATATGTTTATTCCCTATATTGATGACCACCCCATTGCCTAAAATACAGAGTCTGGGGCAAAATGAAATTTGAGTGCCCAAAATGTCACATACAGGTGCATCTCAATAAATTAGAATGTCTTGGAAAAGTTCATTTATTTCAGTAATTCAACTCAAATTGTGAAACTCGTGTATTAAATAAATTCAATGCACACAGACTGAAGTAGTTTAAGTCTTTGGTTCTTTTAATTGTGATGATTTTGGCTCACATTTAACAAAAACCCACCAATTCACTATCTCAAAAAATTAGAATATGGTGACATGCCAATCAGCTAATCAACTCAAAACACCTGCAAAGGTTTCCTGAGCCTTCAAAATGGTCTCTCAGTTTGGTTCACTAGGCTACACAATCATGGGGAAGACTGCTGATCTGACAGTTGTCCAGAAGACAATCATTGACACCCTTCACAAGGAGGGTAAGCCACAAACATTCATTGCCAAAGAAGCTGGCTGTTCACAGAGTGCTGTATCCAAGCATGTTAACAGAAAGTTGAGTGGAAGGAAAAAGTGTGGAAGAAAAAGATGCACAACCAACCGAGAGAACCGCAGCCTTATGATTGTCAAGCAAAATCGATTCAAGAATTTGGGTGAACTTCACAAGGAATGGACTGAGGCTGGGGTCAAGGCATCAAGAGCCACCACACACAGACGTGTCAAGGGATTTGGCTACAGTTGTCGTATTCCTCTTGTTAAGCCACTCCTGAACCACAGACAACGTCAGAGGCGTCTTACCTGGGCTAAGGAGAAGAAGAACTGGACTGTTGCCCAGTGGTCCAAAGTCCTCTTTTCAGATGAGAGCAAGTTTTGTATTTCATTTGGAAACCAAGGTCCTAGAGTCTGGAGGAAGGGTGGAGAAGCTCATAGCCCAAGTTGCTTGAAGTCCAGTGTTAAGTTTCCACAGTCTGTGATGATTTGGGGTGCAATGTCATCTGCTGGTGTTGGTCCATTGTGTTTTTTGAAAACCAAAGTCACTGCACCCGTTTACCAAGAAATTTTGGAGCACTTCATGCTTCCTTCTGCTGACCAGCTTTTTAAAGGTGCTGATTTCATTTTCCAGCAGGATTTGGCACCTGCCCACACTGCCAAAAGCACCAAAAGTTGGTAAAATGACCATGGTGTTGGTGTGCTTGACTGGCCAGCAAACTCACCAGACCTGAACCCCATAGAGAATCTATGGGGTATTGTCAAGAGGAAAATGAGAAACAAGAGACCAAAAAATGCAGATGAGCTGAAGGCCACTGTCAAAGAAACCTGGGCATCCATACCACCTCAGCAGTGCCACAAACTGATCACCTCCATGCCACGCCGAATTGAGGCAGTAATTAAAGCAAAAAGAGCCCCTACCAAGTATTGAGCACATATACAGTAAATGAACATACTTTCCAGAAGGCCAACAATTCACTAAAAATGTTTTTTTTATTGGTCTTATGATGTATTCTAATTTTTTGAGATAGTGAATTGGTGGGTTTTTGTTAAATGTGAGCCAAAATCATCACAATTAAAAGAACCAAAGACTTAAACTACTTCAGTCTGTGTGCACTGAATTTATTTAATACACGAGTTTCACAATTTGAGTTGAATTACTGAAATAAATGAACTTTTCCACGACATTCTAATTTATTGAGATGCACCTGTATAAAACTCTGAACCTTCAACCAAAATTCTTGGATCTTAACACACCCCCAAAAAACATGGGCTGTGTCTCCATCATCTGACTGGCATCGCCAGCAGGTGGGTGTATCTTTAAGACCAAGCCTGTACAATCTAGAGCGGGTCCAATAGAATCTATGTACAATCTTGAATTGCATAAGGTGAACCCTTGCATCTCTAGAGACAGACTTGACACATTTTAGAATCCTAGCCCACACTTCTTCTTCCAATACCAAGTTTAAATCTAACTCCCATAATCTCTGGATTGAAGTTAAAGCTCCATCCCCCAGACTCTGAATTAGCAGGGAGTAATACACTGATGCCTCATGAAATTTTCCAAAAGCAGTAATCACCTCTCCCAGGGTATCTGCCGCTTTAGGGGGGTGTATGCTACTCCCAAAAACAATACAGAGCAGGTGGCGCAGCTGTAAATATCTATAGAACTGATATCTGGGAATCCCAAAATGTTGAACCAAATTTTCAAAAGATCTCAACGCTTCACTCTCATATAGGTCATCGAGTGTAGTAACCCCCCTCACAATCCACTCTGACCAGCAGAAAGGGGACTTATTAATACATAATTTAGGGTTCAGCCATTTGCTGGTGGAAACATTTAAATAAATGTCTGAATTAAACACTCTGGACACCTTTGTCCATACCGAGTGCAAATGCGAGATAACGGGGTGTAACTTAACTTCTCCGATTAGTTTGATAGAAAGGCTTTGCAATGGCGAAATAGGGGCAAGAACTTCCTGTTCAATACAAAACCAGGGAGGGGCTCTCTCAGATGGAAGCAACTAATGAGCTAAATGTCAAATAATAAAACAAAATCTTGTGTAGGCCTAGCCCACCTTTGTCAGTCAGCCTATGTAACTTATTAAAATGTAATCTAGGATGCTTACCATTCCAAATGAAGGACTTCGTATGCTATCAGATTGCTTGAAATAAGAGAGGGGGACATCTACAGGGAGAGATTGTAGCAGGTAGTTACATTTTGGAATGCAATTAATTTTAATAACATTAACCTTCCCAATCATAGATAAATGTAATGAAGCCCACCTGCCCACATCGCTCAAACCTTTTTATTAAGGGATTCAAATTAACTATAAATCAGACAAATTTGCTGGGAATAAAATGCCCAAATACTTAATGCCTTGTTTGGGCCACAGGAAGGCGCCAGGCTGGAAAGCCATTACTGGGCAGTACGCTGTCAGAGCCAAAGCTTCGGATTTAGACTAATTGACTCTATCCTGAGAACTTAGAAAAGGAATTAATAATTCTGTGGAGGCAAGGCATAGAACTAATGGGGTCAGAGATGAATAATAAAACATCATCTGCGTAAAGCAAAAGCTTATGTGCCATACCTCCCGCCACTACCCCTGGAAAATCATCTTCCCTTCTTATAGCGGCTGCTAATGGTTCCAGGGCAAGACAGAACAATAATTTGGTGCTTCAGCTCTGCCTCTGTACTTTTAATATTCCCTTCAACTCGACGAGTTCTCGTGCTTTGGATTTTTTGATGAATGAGGCATACTGTATGATCCGACCCCTAAGAACCGCCTTAAGTGCCTCCCAAGCCATGCCCACAGAGGATACTGAGGACCAGTATAAACTATCCATATAAACATTGATTTCAGCCTTTAACATTTGTTGAAATTCAGGATTTTGCAAAAGGGATACATTAAAGCGGCAACTATATGATTTCTCCGTATGTGGCAACACCTCTAAACTCATCAGAGCGTGATCTGAGACTAAGATGTTTCCAATTGAGCAATCAACAACAGATGAAATGAGGGACTTAAATATAAAAAAAATTATTATAGAATAAATCTTATGGACTGATGAAAAAATGTATAGTCCCTACCAGATGGGTTCAAAAGTCTCCAAATATCTGTAAGACCAAGATTTTTACACATTCTGTGAAGCATCACTGTTGCTCTAGGGGGCTTACACACATTTGCTTCACTATGATCGGACTGAGTCCATCAATAGATTAAAGTCACATCCCAATATTATATCATGAGGGGTGCCCGCGGCTTGCAACATCCCTTCAAGATCAACGAAAAAGCCCTGAACATCAGTGTTAGGTGCGTAAATATTAGCCAAAATCAACCTTTGCCCCTGAATTTCTGCTAAAACAATAATGACCCCGTGCACGGCAGCATCCATCCCTCTAAACTCAAGCAGTCCATGTACGCCTATGAGCGATCCCGTGACAACTTTGCCGTCGGATTACTCAAGCCTGGTGCTTCTATACAAATTTTATGAGACAGAATTACACAACTGAAAATTATCTATAAAACAAACTCCAGCCAATAGGCAGAATAAACACAAAGAATGTGTAGATTCATCCACATAACTGTCCTGAAGGAATGTTTATCCGCAAAACAAGCTCCAGCTGCTAGCGGAACCAGCACAAAAAACAAAACAAAAAGGCGCTCAGTTTCCTCGGACAGTCAAGTGAATGTTCAGTGAGTCAGGCCCACTCGGCTGTTACATGAGTGCAACAAATGACTTAATCACTCCAAGGTGTGCAAGAAATATTCCACAAAGCAAACTCCAACCAATAGGACGCATAAGTACAAAGAATGTGTAGATTCATCCACAAACTGTCCAGAAGTAGTGTTATTCCATAAAACAAACTCCAGCCGCTAGGTGAAACCAACACAAAAACAAACAAAAAAGGCCCTCAGTTTTCTCGGACGGTCAAGTGAATGTTCAGTGAGTCAGGCCCACTCGGCTGCATCAAGAGTATCACACAATGACTTACTCATTCCATTGACTTTATGAAGGACATCGCTTGCTGTGGGCATGTAAATATTTCCTTAGTATCTGTTCTCAATTTGGCTGGGAACATCAGTGCAAAAGCGACCTTCTGTTGATGTATGAGTTTCATGCATTCCTTGAATCAATCACGTTTCTCTCTTGTCGAATTCGCAAAGTCTGGGAACAAGAAAATGCTGCGGTTCTTCCAAGAAAGCCTTCCTTTATTCCTTGCCTCGCATAACATGAGATCTTTATCGGATGATCTCAGAAATTTGGTCAGAATTGATCGGGGCCTGTCTCCCTCCACGGATCTCCGAGCCGGAACTCTGTGAGCTCGCTCGATTTCCAGCTTATGGTCTGTTATGTCGAGCAGACTCGGGAAGAGCCCGTCTAGGAATTTCACCATATCTCGGCCTTCTTCATCCTCAGGATTTCCAACAAGTTGGACGTTGTTTCGCTGGTAACGATTCTCAAGGTCTTCCAACTTTTCTCAGACGCGCTCCAAGTCTACCTTGGTCGCGGGTTAGCAGCTAATTCCCTCTCTAATGACTCCAGATAGTAGATCTGTTTCTCAGCATCCGCCACTCTTGTAACCAACTCAGTGAATTTCGTCTCCAAGGCAATAATCGATCGACGTATTACAGCAAGATCCTCCATGTCAGCAACGACCTTTGTCAGCATCGCCGACATGTTCAACAGTTGACGCTGAATCTCTTTCACCTCACTGGCCAAATTGAGTCCCAGGCATTCGGCCTGCCGCTCAGGGGCTTCAGCTTGAGCACGTAAGTGTCTTTTAGTATCTCCAGAACCCGAGGATTTTGAATTCTTTGACAAATTGTCTTTCTAGAACAGTTATGGAACAGGGTGTATCGAATCTCACCGGTTTATGACCCAAAAAGTATTAAAAAGTAGCAAAGTGCGCAGAGCTCGTCATTAACACATCCGAACCTCGCATGGCGCCATGCGACTCCGTTCAATTTACTTGTTGATCATTTTTTATTTGTCCTTGGTCTGTCCACAGAGTATTCTTTTGGCCATAAGTGCCAAGTTTTGTGAAATTTAGACATTTCATTCAAGATACAGTCCAATTCAGAAGGATTCAGAAGTAAAAGAGAATAAAAAATATTTTACCAATTGCAGTTCCAGAGTTCTTACCAGAGAGTACATATTAGTAATTTGATTACCTTGATCTGTACTATTATCATCTCTCCCACCCTGGCTTTTGGCTCAAGCACATGAGGAAACTTTTCTTATAGGCTGACAGACAGCATCAGAGGTAGGAGGGGGTGATAATTAAGGGGGAAAGTTCAGCACAGCGGAAAAAATATCACAGCTGATAGTGAGACTTCGGGAATGAACGATTCTCATTATTCGTCACAAGATTTTCAATATAGAAAAAGCACGAAGCACAGCAATGATCATTTTCATAAAATAATAGGCTATGACTGATTATCGGGACAAAAGGCGTCACTCCTGTCACTCCATCGGGACTTGGGACACGACTCGATTGTCCCGATTTTATTGGGAGGCCTGGTCACCCTATTTACATGGGTTTTTAAAGGCCGCACATATCACTGGCACAGACAAATAGACTTTACTTAATACACAGTGTGCAGTGGGTGTTCTGAAAATAATTTCTTTTAACGAGTTTGAGCAGGTTTCAGCAAACGTTTTTTCTTTTTCTTTTTATTACATGCATAACGTCACCTTGTAATATAACATAGGCTACTATATTACTGTAACAATCACTGTTAATGGACGAGTGCAGTCGTTATTCTTTTCTGAGATTTATTCTTGGCCATACAACAGTTAAGAGGCAACACGAAGCTAACAAACAATTCTTTCTCAAAAATCTTTTCCTCAAAAATTCTCTCTCACACACACTGAACTCCCCCCCCCCCCCCCCCCATTATCATCCAACATGAAAGCACAATCGAACTTAATCTGAATCAGAATCAGATTTATTGCCAAGTATGCTTACACATACAAGGAATTTGTCTTGGTGACAGGGGCTTCCAGTACACAACAATACAAAAACAATACAAAAACAGCAGCAAGACATAGATAATAATAAAAAATAAAAAATAGTTATACACATACGTACATACACACAGACACACACATACATACATACACACATGCACATACGTAGTACAATCTAATACAAATCTGTTATCTGTTATGTACAGTGCAAATACAAATCTGTTATGTGAAATGCATTATATTGTCAGTGCATTCATAACACTCGCACATAATCTTTAAATTTACTACAACATCAATCAAATGTGTGCCAGTCATGTAACTACCAGGTCCCTTTGTTCACAGCAAACAAGAACATATCCACATTTTATGTTCAAAAGCCCAAACTACACAGCACACAAGAACATAGCAGATTAAATTTTTACAGCAAGAGAATAGCCTATCAGTGTAATGCTAAAAGGTACTGACAACTGTTAATATTAAATTGCTCGGTGGCAGCTTACAATAAACCAAAAGCGTTACCATGAGATGCATGGCTAGGTGCTCCAATAGTTAAAATAGTCCAAACGTGGCTTGGCGTTCAGGAGTTGTTGAGATGAAGGCCCTCATGATTTATAAATAATTATGATACTATGTGGAATTGAAATCAGAAATATAAATTTAATTTTCACACAAAACATTTTTATTCTGATTCTTTGATTCTCACGGTTGCAAAGATATTAGCGAAAATGTAAAAATGCATAATACAGCACCACCTAGGGTTAGATAGGGTTGTGTGTGCACGCCTGAGTATTGAGGTGGATTTGAGACCATCCCGCCAAGTTTGGTGTCTCTAGGACTTACGGTTTTTGCTTCCCAGGCACTCTTAAGGAAGACAAAGAAGTAGTCTGTCTGACTTGTGCATTATATTAAAGTCTTCTGAGGGCATACGATACAGTGAGAAACACCTAATTTGTGTTATTTTGCAGTAAAAATCATAACTTCCACAATGTCTGTCTTTTATACATTCATAAGTGCATGAAAGAAGTTAATTTATAATAGTTCTCTGTTCAAGCAAGAAGTTGCACTGTTTTTGCTTTCGCTAAGTTTAAGCGTGGGCCATTGTGAACCATCCCTTTGTGTTTTACAGAAGAAAGAAAGTTATTGAATTAATAACTTTTATTAGAATTTTAATTTTTAATTTTAATTTTAATTTTATTCGAATTTTAACTATTCCTTTAACCAAAACATCTAGCTGCTCTTAAATTAAAGATGAGGTGAGAGCAAGTTTAGTATAAAAAAGAAGGGCCGGTGATTGAGGTTTCGTCCTTTGTACGGTGTAGGCAGGAAAGCACATCAGCTGTCGTGAATGATTGCCACTTGATTATCACGGAGGGAATGCTTATTACACTCCCTTCTGAGAAGATATGTTTGCATTTTATTGATACCAGGCTGAGGTTGGCATCACACAAAACACAACTGGCTCCATTTCAGGTTTGACAAGCCAAAGATGTGAAATCTTTTCCTAATCACCTCAGCAGTTCCCATGGTGATGGGGGCCCTGTGAGTTGCTGGTGAAACTGATATAAATAATGTGGGCTTCTTTTAGGTCCTTTGCTGATTCCTACAGTATATGCTCAGGTTTATAAGCATACATTTGACTTATTGTTTATTGAAAATGGGGGGATTAAAAAAAATTAAAACGCATGTTTGAAGCAGAGACATTTTTATGGCTTCCACTTTTGCACTAAAAGCACATTTGCTCTTAAAGATATGGACCTGCCAAGCATGGAACACCCCCATATGCTGGATTTGTTTGCAATGAATTGGTATATTAGTCAAGTCAAGTCAAGTCGTCATTTTTATTTGTATAGCGCTTTTCACAACACACATCGTTTCAAAGCAGCTTTACAGAAAATCATGCTTTAACAGAAAATGAAACTGTAATATCTGTAAAGTCTTAGAGTGATCATTGTGTAGTTTGATTAAATATGATTGTAAATTGTGTATAAAAATAAATAATTAATTATTTATTGTATTGTATTTATATATTGTATTTAGAACCCCAGTGAGCAAGCTGAAGGCGATTGGCCATCTTCTGCAAATACTGGTGAAGTCAGTGATGCAACTATGTTAGAGATTTAGGAAGGGTCATTATGTCTTAAACATGGCATATGGGTTCCCACGAGGTGAATGAAATGTGCCATTTGCCTGCACAATGCCAACTAAATGCTGCATGGTTTGTGTGCTAACTGTCAGATTGTCACTGTCACTTTGTCAGTGCAACTCTAAACTTTGCTAGTTTGCTGCTATAGGTCTCATTCTGCCTGAAGGCACTTTATATGCCACTTCAGGCTTGAAATTGCAAACAACAAAACTTTATTGTATGCCAAAAATGAGTCAAATAGCCTATACTTTTCAAACATTTGTAGAACAACAACACACACAAGGTGGGGAAAACATTTGTTCAAAGTTTTATCATCCTTACCTACCTGTCAGTCATTTACTGTCACCCATGGGGTTTTTTAGAGACCTCAAACAATATTACAAATTGTTATCTTTTGCACCTTTTAAAGGGATAGTTCAAACGAAAATAAAAAATATGTCAAAATTTCCTCACCCTAAAGTTGTTCCAAACCAACTTGGAATAAAGATCACCATCTTTTTTTTTTTTCTTTCTTTTTTTTTTTTTTTACAATGAAAGTGAATGCTGACTGATGCTGTCAGTCCTTAACATTCTTCCTAACATGTCCTTTTGTGTTCTATGGAAGAAATTTTTTTTATATGGATTTGAAACTAGATGAGAGTGAGTAAATGATGAAAGAATTTTAATTTTTGGGTGAATTCTCCCTATAAGTGTGTCTTTTAATGGCAGTGTTAAAGTTTTTCCACATTATGTGCTTTGTCATTTGGATTTATGATATTAGATATTATAATTAGATGTTTGTTTGTTTGTTTGTTTGCACATAGCAGGAAGCAAAAGTTATTATTTTAGATTTTCACAGTCAGCACTGAACTAGTGCAGTTTCTTAGAATCTTGTCCACTCTGAGATATACAACCCCAATTCTGAAAAAGTTGGGACAGTATATAAAATGCTAATAAAAAAACAAACAAATGTGACTTGTAAATTACAGTATGCTCACGCTACATTGAAAGCACTACAGTACGCTCTAAAAAAATTTGGAACAGTCGAGTGTTTAACAGTGTGTAACGTCACCATTTCTTCTAATAACACAAGAATGAATAACACGCAGAATTTTCCCCCATTCATCCATTATGCAGGTCGTCAGCTGCACAATTTGTATGGGGCCTTTGAAGCCATATTTTGTGCTCCATAATGCGCCACACATTCTTAATTGGAGACAGGTCAGGACTGCAGGCCAATCTAGCACCCGTACTCTCTGCTCACACAGCCATGCACTTGTAATCCGGGCAGTATGAGGTTTGAAGTTGTCCTGCTGGAAATTGCAGGGACGTCCTTGGAAAAGACGCGTCAGGATGGCAGCATATGTTGCTCCAAAATTTGTACATATCTTTCTGCATTAATGGGTACCCTTGACAGATGTACAAGTTAGCCATGCAATGGGCACTGACACACAACCATACCATGACTGACACTGTCTTTTGGCCTGACGCTGAAAATAGCTTGGATGATCCCTTTTCTTCTTTGGCCCGGAGAGCAGCATTTTCCTCTTGCCCTTTATGCACCGAGATTTGACCAGATTCCTTGAATCTTTGAAATATATTGTGCACTGTACAGGGACTAGGCTTTTATTGGAGGCTCATTATTTACTATAACATGATTGCCTAACCTGTTTAACATCTCCTGATTCACTTCACCTTGTTATTTCAACTCATCATTGTTATTACATGGGGGCAGTGGTGGCTTAGCGGTTAAAGGCTCTGGGTTACTGACCAGAAGGTTGGGGGTTCAAGGCTGACCTTGCACTCTGACCACAGCTTAGCTGGAATATGTGAAAACAAAGAAATGTCACTGTATATATGAAAATGTATAATGTGTGACAATAATAAAGGCTTTCTTATTATTAGTCTTAAATTACCCTTGTCTAAATTTTTTGGAGCGTGTTACAATCATCTGATTTAAAATGAGTGTATGTTTAAAAATAAAAACAGTTAAACTCGCAAGGTAAAACATCAAATTATATGTTGTTGCTGTGCTTTCAATATAGCACAGGTTCAGTAGAATTTACAAATCATTAATTTTTGTTTTTGTTTTGTTTGCATTTTCCATACTGTCCTAACTTTTTTGGAATTGGGGTTGTAAATGGGTTTCACGATTCTCATGTTCATTTAAACTATATGGATAATGTGGCATATTTTAACCCTTTTATGTTAAAAAAATAATAACATCTGTAACATTCGGGTCAAAAATGACCCGTATAGAGTACAATAGATTTTCAGTAGATTTAAAGCACACTTATCTATTAATTATGAACATAAAAAATGGCATAGGCTTACCTACATGTTTTCATACTGAACACAGGCTTCTATAGCAGAATTATAACTGGAAAGAGTCTTATATTCTGCAGAAAAATTCATTTGTCATGCCTTGGAATTACAATGAAAGAATACAAAATTTTCAGATGAACTCTCCTTGTAACATCTCTTAATTACATTTGCTCACAACGATGCCTGGGGTATGAATATTTATGTTAAAGAGATTATTAAATGCTTTTTTTTTTTTTAAATAGTTTTATTATCTTCCCTGAGGTCCACTGATAATGTCAGTAATGTTTTTTATGCCACAACTTTCATAATTTAGTAATGAATGATAATTTTCCACCCTGTCTCTGGGCCTCTGTCTCAAATGCTCGGTTTTGGCCTCAGTGTCTCCTTTAAACTTAAATGTTAACATCCACTGTTATGATTGGATATCATCGTGCAGCCCCTCAAATACAGCCATATTTGAAACTCAGTTGGAAAAGAATGAACAAGCTCAACAACATTATAAAACTAAATTTCAGCGTTTACACATAACGCACATCCAACACATTGCATATGAATGTATCAAAGTACTCAAGCACATCAGCATCGTAACTATCAAACAGTCATAACATTTGAAATATTCATGAATGAAACTGTTTATTTACTGTTTTGCGGTCAAGTCCAAGTGTTTGAATGCACCAGAAATGTATTCAAACGGTCAGAGACATCCAGCTAGTGCTTGTTTACATACAACAAGAATTAAAAATAGCACAAATGGGCGCAAGACGCAGAGCAGCTAAATGAAACTGAATGGCATCTCCTTTTCTGAGTTGTAACTGACATCGTGTCTTTTAAAAGCAGCGCGATAAACATGAAAACGGTCAAAGACGTCTGTCTAATGCATGTTACAGTATATGCAATAAAAACTTGTAAAATAGTCAAGATGGGTCCCCTTTCATGTTCAGGTTGGTCACAATAGGTCTGTCTCTATCCCTCTTTGTTTATGATACGAACTGAGCACCAGTGGGCAGGGCCAAGGGTGCGATAACACATGTTGTGGGGTGTGTAAGTACAACTGAGCAATGTCTCGTGACATCACGAACACACCGTTTTCAAAACGAGACATTTCAGAAAGGTGGGAACTATAAGTGCTCTTTTTAGACTGAGAGGAAGTTTCGAGTTCTGAAATTCCCAGTATGTTTATAGTTCAGTTTACTCTTATATGTCTAAATATCAAGGACAGTTTGATTTTCCATTTCATGACCCCTTTAAGAGATGCAGGCATAAAATTTTAGAGCACCAGGTGAATACACTCATTTTAATTAATCATTCAGATCTTTAACCTAAAACTATCTGAGCTACCTACTGTGGTCGTTTCGTGGACAGATGAACTGATAATTAAGCACAAATTGCTTCACTTAGTCATCCTCAGTGAGATTGTAATGATGGACTTCACAAAAGCTGTCATGAAGAACCAAATTATTCTCCACACGCTGCTTCTGTTTATCTCTTAATTGATGGAAATGGCATGTATATATTTTTTATAATCAATCAAATAAATAGCAAGCAACTTTTAATGTTAAAGACAGTTGCCTCAGACCTAAAGATCAATGTGACATTTAGCTCTACTCCTGCTGACTCTATTTACTTTGTTTACTCACATTATTGTGACAGAGGCTGTTAAGCTCCAAAAAAGACAACAAACAAATCATAAAAATATCATAAAAGTAGTCCATATGACTTGCTATAACCAAGTGTTCGATTCCATATCGCATTGCGTGAGGAACAGACCAAAATGTAAGTCGTTATTTATTTGAAATCTTCAACTCCACTGAAGTTTGTGTCTCATCTGTACAGTATGCGTGTCCTGATTAAAAACATTTTGCATGGACGTCATTGATGCCAAAATGGCATGTGTAGTAACCGAATGTGATGCACCATTTTTAATTTCTGGATGTGAATTCCGGCTAGATGCAAGCTTCAGTGAAGGGCAACATTATCAGTGAATAATGACTTATTTTTATGTCTGTTCTTTAGGCAAGGCAAGGCAAGTTTATTTATATAGCACATTTCATACACAATGGCAATTCAAAGTGCTTTACATATACATTTTAAAGAAAATACAAGATACATAAAAATAAAAACCAATTAAGAACATGAAATAAGAATGAAAAGCAATACACACATTGAGAAAAAGTTATATAAAATTAAAATAAAAATAATAAAATGGCATAAAAATCAGGAGAACAGGTATTAAGAGCACGACTTCAGCTAATTGAAAAAGCAGAGAACGTGAAATTATCCAAATCATTTTTAAATGTCTTTTCCTTTAATTTTAGTCTCAAAGCCAGATCTCAGTGTACCCATGATCAACCAATGCCTACACTGTGTATATAAAACAAGAAAATAAAAGAAAAATGAATATCTAATCTTAACTAAAAGAATCTGCTATTTATCTTTTCCTAAACTCAGGGCGCCCCTGTGTGAGTGGAGACACCAAGAGAGATGAGGTTTTCCCATTTAAAGTCTGCAGACTGTTATTTGCGCCATCCTTCTGCAGATGTCTCCGATGTCAAGGACATCCTCACATTCTAATCAAGATACCACTACATCCGGGTGTGATATCTAGCCACTGCTAGATTCTTAATAAAGACTCCAAGTGAGGACTAGAACATGAGCATGGACTGTCAGATCCACTCCCGCCCACTCTCAGTACAGAGTGCGGGATGTCTTAGGCCTCATTTATTCAGGTACTAACAGCAGCGTCTCACTCAGTCTCTCCACCAGACAGTCCCTAACAAAATAATAAAATCTACCTATCTTATTTTTGTTGGTTGATCAAGTTTACACCGATAAAATTGCCCGCATTCTTCCACCATAAGATGTAGGGGGCGACAGCTGGGTCCTCAATATGGATATTGAAGAATAAAAACTCAGAGTCAGGTTTTGCAATAATCAAATGAGAGAGAGTTTGCTGATTGTTCTCTGTAGGTTCAATAGGCATCACAAGTCAATGAGATACAAAACAATAAAAATGAAAAAAAAAAAAAGCAAAATGATTCAGTGAAAGTGCAGCACAATGCTCAGTCTGAAAATGCACAGCTAAACAGAAGTGTTTTCAGTCTGGATTTAAATGTGGCTACTCTTGGGGCACGTCTAACCTCTTCTGGAAGCTGGTTGCAGCTGCAGGTGGCATAATAGCTAAATGCTGTCTCACCTTGTTTTGAGTGAACCCTCTGTATGTCTAACTGACTTGATCCTAATGATCTGAGAGGTCTGTTAGGTTTATAATATCTGAAATGTATTTAGGTCCTAGGCTATTGAGCGATTTATAAATGAGTAATAGTACTTTAAAGCCAATTCTAAATGTAACAGGAAGCCAATGTAAAGACCTGAGGACTGGAGTAATATGCTCAGATCTTTTGGTTTGGGTGAGAATCCTGGCAGCAGCATTCTGAATGAGCTGCAGGTGTCTAATGGTCTTTTTGGCAAGGCCGGTTAGGAGTCCATTGCAGTAGTCTACCCTACTGGAGATGAATGTATTGACTGGATACAAAACATCTAATTCTGGCTATATTTTTTAGATGATAGAAGGCTGATTTAGTTATTGCTTTGATGTGACTACAAGTCTTAATAAAAATAACACAAAATATTTTTGGCTTCAGAAGAGTTGGAATACAGTGCACAAATCACATGGACTATATTTATGTGTGTGTGTGTGTGTGTGTGTTTTGTTTTTAGCTTGACAGCCGTGGTTACTGTGAACTGCCTTTTGGTTAGCAAGAGCTACAAAGATTCATCCAAAAAATTCTCCATTTGTGTTCCACATAAAATAAAAAAATTTTGCACTGACCTTCAACCCTGTGATAATAAACCGTGAAACATTTTGAATGTTAAGGGTTTGAATACAGTAGTCATTGCACATTTCTCTTTGAAAGAGAAATCCCATGGTTGATTCAAACATTTTAAAAACATACTTAAATGTTTAAGGACAGCAACTTTTGTATACCACGTAAGGAGGAAAACATCAGTGTTTAAAATGAGACGAGGGAAGCTTGTCCTCAGACATTCTGTCAGTCTGAGGAAGAGCTGTATGCTCGAAATGTCACTACTTAGCTATTTAAAATCCTGTTTATGGGAGCTTTGCAGGTGTGCGTTTCAGATGAGTGATGATACATAACTATTGTTACTTTGCGTATTTTGGATTAAGGGTATTAATGTAAGAATCAGCAATTGAAAACCCCATACTGTTTTTGTTGATCACTAATCTGAATATTGGAGGGGACGCGTCCCCCTATAGTTTGCCTGCAGTGTCTATGGTAGAAACAGTTCTGGTACTTTTGGTTTAAGGTCAAATATGAATTCTTTACTGATCAGTAGTAACCTTTTCAAATTAAATGATTTAAAATAAATAAATTATGAGATCATGAGAATGGCCCATATTGATCTTTGATTGCTGTTTTGCTGCATACAAATGTTGGTAGAATGATCATGTTTTATTGTGTGCCATGTGACTGTCTGTGTGAAGTGGTGAAAAAACAGGAGTGTGTGATATGTGCGACTCACTGCTTAAACATTAAACATTTAATCAGCACTGCAGGCTGATATACTCCAGAGAGCAACATTGCGATGTTGTGTATACAGGTTTTTATCCATTCTATACATATTTTAACATATTCTTTTTCTTTCTTTCTTTCTTTCTTTAAAAACAGCAGTTTGCCATGTTCAGTTGTGCTGAACAGCAGGCCTCTCTGCACACTGATAGTGGATGTGTATGTGGCAGAATATGACTCAATGTCAGTCTGATTGAACTCAACCTGTTCAGCTGGCTGGATACTCCAATCCCTCATTTAATATATTAATATATTATGAATAATATATTTTGAATGCTGGACTTAAATAGCTCATTACCCTGTGAGAGGAAGCATCATAAAGCATATGGCATAATTGTCTGTAGCCTTAATAAAGAGGTCATATCATGAGAAATACAAATTTCCCTTATCATTTGAGATAAAAGACTTCATTGTATTATGAAAGCATATTGTAACTTTTAGAAATCAAAACTTACTCTGAAGTCCAAAATATGGCTCATTTTGAAACAAAATGCCCCCCATACATGCCGACTGCACAGAAGTCTTAAAGGCACAGCAAAAAGTTCATTCTTTAAATTTTTCATTCTAAATCATTTCAGATTTCGACAGAGCAGATATAACAAATGGGAAATCAATTTAATACAGTTATTGTTAAGGGCATGTTACACAGACTTTTTAGAGACATAAATACAATGTAGTACTGGTTGCGCTGTATTTTTCACACTGTAGATTCAAAAGAACCAGCTTATGAGAGTCATTTGTTTAGGAATCGTACTACACTGGTCACGCTGTATGTTTCGCGTGGTAGATTCCAAAAAAAAATAAAAAATAAAAAATGGCTCATAAAAGTAGTTTGTTCAGGAATCAGACTACACTGGTTGCTCTGTATGTTTTTGTGAGGTAAATTAAATAGGACCGGCTCATAAGAGTCATTTGTTTGGGCATTGGACTACACTGGTCATGCTGTATGTTTTGCTCTGTAGTTTCATAAGAACCGGCTCATAAGAAATATTCACTCTGGAATCAGACAGTAACACATTGGCAGAGCAGGAGCGGACAAAGATGAGACGAGTCGAGATGACGAAGATGATGTTGAACCCAAGTGCTGTTTAATTATGTAAAGTGAAATCCAAAAACATGACAATAGCTAAACAAAACATAAACATGGACTTAACTTTACTTGACTATGACCATGACAAAACCACGTTACAAGATTAAACAATCACAATACTCGACAAGAGACAAAAGGCAAACTTGAGGGCTATAAATAGTTAAATACGCAGACTGGGTAAACAAGTTAACATGATAACCAACAACAAGACTGAACTAATAACAAGATAACAAGACAAAGAACACATGGTTCATGTGAGAAGATAAGACTAATGAAAATGATAACAAGACAATGACTAAAAGCCAATGAGAACAAAAACACATGAAACATGAGGGTCACATGACAAGACAAGGAAGTCACATGAAACGAACTAAATTTCAAAATAAAAGACGTGAAATCAAAACATGAAAATGAACGAAAACACACAAACACGTGACACAGACAATACTGTTCGTGCTTTGTTTGTCACGCTGTAGATTCAAAAGAACCGGCTTATGAGAGTCATTCATTCGGGAATCAGACTACACTGGTCCCGCTTTATGTTTTGCACTTTATATTTATGTTTCTATCTTTACCAACATAGTTCAACGATTGTTTTGTTTCCGGAAATTATAGTTCCAAAGAAAATTCGCAAATAGTGTTGCACAGTTGTGTGGCTATAACTTCAGCTCTTTACTTGTGGTTAGAAGCATAGTTTCTTCTTAGTTTACTGTGTGGGCATCATTTGATATTGCTGAGACTTCTATACCTTTCATTCCATATACAGTATATCTTTCATTCTATCAACACTATGACCATGTTTACATGCATTTAAGAAAACAATTTACACCGGGGTTTTGCAGAAAGCGGTGTTCTGAAACACAGCGTAAATGCAAATGCAGCTGTGTAAGGGATTAAAGACTGTTAAGAGAAAGTGCTTTATCACAGACGGTTTCTGTCGGAGAACACTGCTTTTATGTTTATGTTAACGCATAAGTGGCGTTTATATGTTTTTGAAAATCGTGCATGTGTGCATGTGCTCAAGTGCAACAGGGGAACACCGATGTCTGATGTAGAGTGAAACTACACTATTGCAGCGTATGTGTCTGTCGCATTACAAAGTGTATGCCGCTTTCGTGTCTTTGGCGGCTTTCTCGCATTAAACGGCTTTCTTGTGTACAGGTAAATGAGCTATTATCATCTAATATCTGCAGAAGTTATTACTCAACCCCTTGCATAATGCCATTAACAGCATCTCTATGTTGTTGAAACAATGTGGTTCAAACGATGGATGTGCGACATAGTTAGGGTTTCAGGAAAAAGCTAGCTAGTTGACTAGCTAGTGACTAGCTAGTGAATTTCTCCAATGATGCATCGTACTATGGTGGTTAAGCAGTGAGTTGCGTCATTGTACAGGAAACATACTCCTTGTTGCGCTGTATGTTTCACGCTATAGATTCAAAAGAACTGGCACATAAGGGAACCGTTAACAGAACCAAAATTCATGAACATCAAATGGTTCCAGTAATTTTAAAAATATCGAACCAGTTATGAACAAAAACTGGTTCTCAGTCCCCAACTCTACACATTACACACACAACAACAACGTACAACATTGCATGTGAGTAATTCCAGCACAGTGCTCTGGTGATGGACTTTCCCTTTTAAGTGTAACTGCAGAGAGAGAGAGTGATAATTGATTGTGGAGCTTTGATTGAAGTTCATCCCTTCATAGCAGAAAAATAGACCAATTTAATTAACCATCTCAGATGCTTTGGTGTAGGATCCCTTTACTGTCGCCACATGGGGCTTGATGTTATTTGCTGAAAAAGAGTCTTTTAAGCATGCTCTCAAATGACCTATTAATGAGAGCTATGTGCACTGGCATCACTGTGTGTGCACTGGTTTGAAGTTAATGTGTTAATTATTATGATACATTGCATTTTGCTCTCATCACACTTTGACTCTAGAGCACATAAAATGTTAGATGGAGCAGTGCATCTAACTCAAAGTCAAAAAGTCAAACTCAAAGTTTTGGTCACCATTCACTTGCATTGTATGGACCCTCAGAGCTGAGATATTCTTCTAAAAACCTTAATTTGTGTTCTGCAGAAGAAAGAAAGTCACACACATCTAGGATGGCATGAGGGTGAGTAAACGATGTGAGAATTTTCATTTTTGGGTGAACTATCCTGTTAAAAAGAGAATCTGTAGGGTATACTGACTTTCTTGTCTAAAGAGAAAAGTGAACAACAATTCTAGCAGTCTGGAATAGTCTGATCACACTGTACGAGTCCCATACTCCATAAGCGACAAGCACAGACCTCAGAGATGTGTTTGACACTGTTGTAAGGGACTGTATCGCCATGCGTGTTTTTTTTATTTTATTTTTTTTATTATTATATTGGGAGAGCTTGGAAAATGAATGCCCTGCACCACTTTAGCACTAGGATATAGGATTGCTTTCTCACTAAGTGATGTTGACACATGTGTTTCAATTGCATTTGGCTATTTTTTTTTTTTTAGATGAGAACAGAAACAACAAAATGGCAACAATTACCATTAGGCTGACCTATAGCAAAAGCATTATTTTGTGAGCTACACAATTTTAACAGCACTATGCAATGCAAAATGATTCTTGTGCACAAAACATTGGAGGTATTCATGACAAGTAGCTGTTGAGAGTTAAGGAAGGCCTGGGCACAGTTTTCTGCCATTTGAGTTCATTCTCACACTGTTTACATCTCACACTGTTTACATCAAGGACTTTGTGAATTTGAAAGCTTTGCAACATACAAGATCAAGTTTAACCACAGCAGATCCATTAACTTTACAGACCCAAAGCCGGATCAAAAAAAGCTAGGTTTTCTTAGTAACTCTTTATACATATAGTGTTACCAGGAATATTGCGATGTATCTCGCAATTTCAACTTTATTACTCATAAGTCGAAATTGAGATAAAGTCGCAATTTTATTATCAATTTTTGTTTCACGCAGTTATGACTTTATTTCTTTCAATAACGACTCAATTACAACTTTTACAGCATTTTATTTCTTGCAATTGTAATTTTGTATCATGCAATTGTGACTATTTCTTGGAATTGCAACTTTATTTCACAGAATTCTACTTTATATCTTGAAATTCCGACTTTAAATTCCACAATTGCGACTTTATGTTACGCAGTTGTTACTATATCTTGCAATTGCGACTTCTCAGAATTCAACTTTAAATCTCACAACTGCAACTTTATTTCTTGCAGTTGTGGCTTGATACAGTATTTTAGAATTGTGACTTTATATCTCGAAATTCTGAATTTATATCCCGCAATTGTGACTTTATATCCCGCAATTCCGAATTTATATCCCGCAATTGTGACTTTATATCTTGAAATTCTGACTTGAAATTCTGCAATTGTGACTTTATATAATGCAATTGTGCCTATTTCTTGCAATTTAGACTTTAAATTGCAACTTTATTTCTTATAGTTGTGACTTTATACAGTATTTTAGAATTGTAACTTTATATCTTGAATTCCTACTTTATATCGTGCATTTGCGACTTTATATCACACAATTGTGACTGTTTCTTGCCATTGCGACTTTGTTTCTCGGAATTCGACTTTATATCTCACAGTTGCAACTTTATTTCTTGCAGTTGTGACTTTATACAGTATTTTAGAATTGTAACTTTATATCTCGAAATTCTGACTTTATATCCCACAATTGCGACTTTATATCACACAATTGTGACTGTTTCTTGCCATTGCGACTTTATTTCTCGGAATTCGACTTAATATCGCACAATTGCAACTTTATTTCTTACAGTTGTGTCTTTATATAGTATTTTAGAATTGTCACTTTATATCTCAAAATTCTGACTTTATATCCCACAATTGTGACTTTATATCTTGCAATTGCAACTTTATATCTTGCAATTGAGACTTTATATCTTGCAATTGAGACTTTATATCTTGCAATTTTGACTTTATATCTTGCAATTGCAACTTTATATCTTGCAATTGTGACTTTATATCTTGAAATTCCAACTTTAAATTCCATAATTGCGACTTTATACTATGCAGTTGTGCCTATTTCTTGCAATTTTGACTTTATTTCTCAGAATTCGACTTTAAATCTCTCAATTGCAACTTTATTTCTTGCAGTTGTGACTTTATACAGTATTTTAGAATTGTAAATTTATATCTCGAAATTCTGACTTTATATTGCGCATTTACGACTTTATATCACACAATTGTGACTGTTTGTTGCCATTGTGACTTTATTTCTCGGAATTTGACTTAATATCGCACAATTGCAACTTTATTTCTTACAATTGTGTCTTTATATAGTATTTTAGAATTGTAACTTTATATCTCAAAATTGTGACTTTATATCTTGAAATTCTGACATTATATCTTGCATTTGCGACTTTATATCACACAATTGTGACTGTTTCTTGCCATTGCGACTTTATTTCTCGGAATTCGACTTTATATCTCACAATTGCAACTTTATTTCTTAGAGTTGTGACTTTATACTGTATTTCAGAATTGTCACTTTATATCTGGAAATTCTGACTTTATATCGCACATTTGCGACTTTATATCACGCAACTGTGACTGTTTCTTGCAATTGCGACTTTATTTCTCAGAATTCGACTTTATTTCTTACAATTGCAAATTTATTTCTTGCAGTTGTAACTTTATACAGTATTTTAGAATTGTGACTTTATATCTCGAAATTCCGACTTTATATCCCGCAACTGCGAATTTATTTCTTATAATTGTGACTTTATAAAGTATTTCAGAATTTTGAATTTATGTCTCGAAATTACAACTTTATATTCCGCAATTGCGACTTTATTTTTCGAATGTCCGACTTAATATCCCGCAATTGTGACTTTATTTCTTGCAACTGTGACTTTATATTTTGAAATTCCGACTTTAAATTCCGCAATTGCGACTTTATATTACACAATTGTTTCTGTTTCTTGCAATTTCGACTTTATTTCTTAGAATTCTACTTTAAATCTCATAATTGCAACTTTATTTCTTATAGTTGTGACTATACATTATTTTAGAATTGTAACTTTATATCTCGAAATTCTGACTTTATATTGCGCATTTACGACTTTATATCACACAATTGTGACTGTTTCTTGCAATTGCAACTTTATTTTTGGAATTCGACTTTATATCTCACAATTGCAACTTTATGTCTTGCAATTGCAACATTATATTTCAGAATTTATATTTCCTGCCATGGAGTTAAAAAAAAAAAAAAACGGTTGCAAGAATAGCAAGAAAAAAATTGCGAGATATAAAATTGCAATTGAATTATCAATTTTAAGTTTATTTCACATGATTGCAACTTTATTTCATGCATTTGTGACTTTATTTCTTTGGAATTGCAACTTAATATTGTGCAATTATGACTTTGAATCTCACAATTCTGATTTAATTTCTCACAATAGACTGTGATACCCGACCTATGGTGCCTTGATCCCGCCATGGAATAAAAAAATTAAGTAAAAAAGGAAATTCGTTAGAGCCGAAGCCTAGTGGGCTGCGCTCATGACATGTGACGCTGATGCATCGCAGGTAACCCGAGTTTGAGTCCCGGCTCATGAGGTCCATTGCCACTCTTCTCCCCTGTCATTTCCTGTCTCCTCTCCACTAACTCAACAAAAAAAAATGTACAAATAAAAATAAAAAGGTAATTCTGACATTCTTTCTCACAATTGCTAGAAATACTGTAAAGAAGAAATTACGAGATATAAAGTGAGAATTAACTTTTTTTTACTTTATTATTCTGTGGCAGAATCCAGCTTCCTTTCAAAAATACCATTGAATTACCATGGTTATTTTTGGACATGATACCCATGGTAATGCTATTGAGTTTTGAACATGTACCATGGTAGTACCATGATATTATTTGAAGTTGAACTGTCTTGTATTACCATGATAATACCATGGTATATAAATATAGAAATGGTCTGAGAGTACAATCTGATACCATGGTACCGCCACCATAGTTTTTGTAAGGGAAATTAATATTATGAAGCTTTCTCTCAAAGTCCATTTCAATAAAAATACGAATGTGTGTTCTGCTCAACAGATTAATTTGTGCTTTTGGTCCATGGGTCCAAAGAAAGTTGAAAACCCAGTAGTTTAGTGAGTTTATTGCTTATAATCAACATCTTTTTCTGTACCCAATAATAATCTGACAGGTACACAGTCTTAGGAAGCTCCAGGGACACTCCCACGTGCTATCTGCTATGCTGTGGCCCGTTTTAGTCTGTTGTCATGGAAACGTTCAGAGAGGTTGAAGAGGGTTGTTGCTTTCCCTTTCCATTTCTCAAGATCAGTTTGTTTTTTGACATTGTGCATTTTTATACATGTAGCCCAGGTTCCTGTGAAGGGCATAACAAACGTTTTTTAGTTCTGTCCATTTCAGTACTAGCAACTAGAAATGAGTGGCTAAACTCATAATGAGTAAAATCATTTTCAGCTGTGCTCTTAAAATGTTTTTGAAGTGAATGTCATAATGGGGATAATGGGAATGTGATTGTGAAGAAGTCTGCTTTCATTGATGAATCACAGCATGGCTCCTATCGAACAGGTCTCTGCCTCATTCTAAGATCGATGACCTGCCGCTGATCCTAACCTTGTTTATGCAGCTGTGTTGCACCACCTAATGAAACTGACTAGTAGGGACCACTAAACCAAACTTCATAAAGTGACAATCTATCCTTTGACTTTATGTAAAATTAATAGTCCCCTTACAACAAAATCTAGTTGCCACAACCTTGTCACAAATTCACTCATTATTTTCACAAGCAAATGTGCTTTTTATTCGCCACAATTTTTTGCCAGAACTTTGCAGCTCTTTACCGGTAGTGGTAAACCTGCAGCAAACCCTTGGCGAAAATGAAAGTTTGCCGCAAAGCTCATTTGCATGTGAAAATTAGTGATTGGTGAATTTGCAGCTAGTTTGCCGCAATTCTATATTTTTTGTAAGGTTCAAATCAATCAAATCAAATCACTTTATTGTCACACAGCCATATACACAAGTGCAATGGTGTGTGAAATTCTTGGGTGCAGTTCCGATCAACATAGCAGTCGTGACAGTGATGAGACATATACCAATTTACAACAACATCAAATTAACACAACGCAATTTAAACATCTGTTATACATAATTAAACTCAACTTAAAACATCAAATTAACACAACACAATTTAAGCATCTGTTATACACATAATTACACTCAACTTAAAACATCAAATTAACACAACACAATTTAAACATCTGTTATACACATAATTACACTCAACAATATACAAATAATAACATACACTGTACAGTATACAATATGCTGTTTTTGTTTTTTTGTTTTTTTACTATATAGATACTATATAGATACACATTATTCAATAAAAATTTAAAATTAAAATATATATAAAAAAAGTATATATATATATATATATATATAGAATGTACAGTATTGTACTGTATTGACATTCAGGCTGTCGGTTGATAGTCAGTTTTTAAGAGAGACATAATATAATAACAGTAATATAATTTATGACAGTCCGGTGTGAGATAAAAGAGTAATAAAGTGCAGGGCTGATGTATTTTGATCGTGGGAGATCAAGAGTTCAGAAGTCTGATTGCTTGGGGGAAGAAGCTATCATGGAGTCGGCTGGTGCGGGTCCTGATGCTGCGATACCGCCTGCCTGATGGTAGCAGTGAGAGCAGCCCATGGCTCGGGTGGCTGGAGTCTCTGATGATCCTCTGAGCTTTTTTCACACACCGCCTTGTATATATTTCCTGGAGGGAGAGAAGCTCACCTCCGATGATGTGTTTGGCAGTTCGCACCACCCTTTGCAGGGCTTTGCGGTTGTGGGCGGTGCTATTGCCGTACCAGGCGGAGATGCAGCCAGTCAGGATGCTCTCTACAGTGCAGGTGTAGAACCGTGTGAGGATGTGGCGGTTCATTCCAAACTTCCTCAGCCGTCTCAGGAAGAAGAGGCGCTGATGAGCCTTCTTCACAACGACTTCAGTGTGGACGGACCATGTGAGTTCCTCAGTGATGTGGACACCCAGGAACTTGAAGCTGCTGACTCTCTCCACTGGTGCTCCATTGATGGTGATTGGACTGTGTTCTCTGTCTTTTCTTCTGAAGTCCACCACAAGCTCCTTTGTCTTACTGACGTTGAGGGAGAGGTTGTGCTCCTGACACCAGTGTGTCAGAGTGTGCACCTCCTCTCTGTAGGCTGTTTCATCATTGTCAGTGATCAGACCTACCACCGTCGTATCATCAGCAAACTTAATGATGGCATTGGAGTTATGTGTTGCCACACATTCATGTGTGTACAGGGAATACAGTAGTGGGCTGAGAACACAGCCCTGCGGGGTTCACCCTAAAATGAATATTCTGTCATTATTTACATATGAATAATGACTTAAATTTTAGTCTGTTTCTCACATTCACTAATCGGATGACTTTATGACACTAAAGTTGTATGAACTACTTTTATAGAGTTTAAGGTGTTTATTTGACCTTTTTGGATCTTGACAGCACATGGTCATTATGAACTGTCATTGTGTGACAAGAGCTGCGTAATGATTCTTAAAACCGAAATAACAGCATACAGGTTTTGAACAACGTGAGGGTGAGTAAATTGAGACATAATTTTGGAACTATCCTGGTTCACTATTTTGGGCACACTATTACTGTACAACATGTATTGTTGTATGTGCATGAGCTCATTGCTTCTATCAAAACAGCTGACACAAGTGCTCTTTTGTTTATACAGCTTGATGCAGATCGAGATGAAGAGGAAGTCTTCTATGACATCAGTATGACAGTTGACAACAAGATGTACCCCACCAAAGAACCCGTGGCAGGTAATCTTAAATAATTCCCTCTGGATTCTTTAAATGTTTTCTCTTGTTTTTTTTTGTCACGTATGTAAGATAAACCTTGATTTTGCATTTCACGCTTAAAGACTCAATGAAGTCAAATCAAAGTATTGTTGCTTTAAGTCCACGTCTATTAACTTTGATGCCATCTATATGCTTGTGTCCTATAAGTTGGCAAAAAAAAAAAAAAAAAGTCTTCAGCTTCTGAGAAAATGAACCAACAATATTGATGAATGGACCATTTTCACATTTCCAGGTTTGTAAAAGATACCAGGGTAAACTTCTGTAGAGATGCAGTTCCCATTTGCTCCAACCCCAAAAGAAAAACATTTCCATGACTTTCCAAAAGCAGAAAAAAAAAGAAAAATATGAATTATGGTAGTCAGAAGAGAGAAAGATGCCAAATTAACTGCCACTCCCTTAGCAGCTGTATTTGAAACCCTCTTTGGAGCAGTGGTGAATTAATGCCAGGGTAACACAATGAATAATGTTATAAATAATGGGGGAAATGTGTCATCACAGTCTGTGGATAGGGTCCATCATCCTGTTCGCAGGCCCATGTATACACTTTTGTCCAATAAAATGCTCTTTAATATTACAATGTACCTCCCCCAATGGCACCCTCCTCCAATAATCAATATAGCAAGTAGCATTTTGTGGTTTGCTGGACTGTGATGTAAACTAAAGTCTATTGAAGACTACTGAAGACCAGGGGTGAAGACTATTAAAACAGAAAAGTCCTTCGATATGTCCTCTTTGGGGAAATCAATGTACGAATGGTTACCCTACCTTCAAATTACTTAAAAATGTAATTAAACATAAAAAAAATTGCGCACTTTACTTTTAATAAATCAACTGTCAGAATCTATATACGATCTTGGTTATACTTTCTATGAAGCCCATATTTATAGGGATGTTCCGATCGATTGGCCACCGATCAGTATCGGTCGATATTCACATCCTATGACTCATTTGGTGATCGGTAATTTGGCCGATCGCATAAACCGATCGCTAATGTCGCAAAAGACGTGCGGCTCCTTTAAGACTTCAGCAGCACTGTCATGGCATCACGGAGAGTGGGGAATACCGGCATAGTGTTGTAAGACAACAAACTTGATTGAGCAGTTAAGAACGACGCAGTGGGATGGCAAATATGAAAAGTTTGTGTACTGTACTGTTAATGTGGCGTTTCACACGTGACAAGGCAAAGGGGAAACAGCGCGTGCTGTGAAACAGTTCTTTTTATCGTTCATGGCGGAAACTTCTCAGTCTCCGCCGGGCACAGGCATCTCAGCAATAACACAAGTTACAAGATGTGGTGTAATTCAAACATGTTTATTAAATATCTTCCGATTAAATGGCATTAACAATAGAAGCACCCATAGAGTCCAGAAACACGCACTCTTTCTCTACTTTCATCTCAGAGCACGTGTTCCCTTCATTAAAGTTCAAGCAGCAACAAGTGAAAAATTAACAATTCATACAATCATCCAACTAAATGAAAATGCAGGGAAGGAATTTATAAATATAATAATTCTTTATACAATACTAAGATACCATAATATAATGTATTAGATATAATGCAAAATAAAACCGAAATAAAATAAGGAATAATAATAATTATATGAAATATCGACAATGACCAAAAATTTCACATTAATTTAAGTGCACCTATGGGTTTTCAGTTTGTCTTCAGTTTGACACTAAGCTTTTATAGGGCTATCTATCTTAATATAGAGACTATTTTGTTAGCCTATACTTGTTTTAAAGTCTTATTAAAAAAAAAGCTTTTTAATAAAAAGCTTTTTAACTTTTTTTTTGTCAGCAAAAACTTGGCAAAATTATATTACTGGGAAGAAGAAAATTCAATTAATAGTGACAGTGTGCAGAAAGCTTACATATAGCCAGTTATGACAGAGTACCTGATAAAAGGTGACATTGGGGTCGGATCGGGATCGGCCGATCAGGTGACAAGAACATCGGTGATCATATCGGCTGTAAAAATCCTGATCAGAGCATCCTATAATGCATATTAAAGGCATTATAAATGAAATATGATGCATTCGTAATTTCTCCTAATAATAGGCCATATAATATGTTATAACTTCTAATAAATACTTGCAACCACAATTATAATACCTTACAATACGTACGTATTCATAGTTAGATCAGACTGTAATGCATCATAACATGACCAACATAAAGTTTTATTTGCAGAACTTATAATACTGTATATTGTCTATATTTGTATTATATGTATTAGGTGTACTTTAAGTGACAAAAGCATTGTCTTCTTATAAACATCCATAAAATATTTTTAATTGGTTAGAAGACAATGGAAATTGCATGCAAATGTACAAAGGAACACAAATTCAATGTAAATTTTGAGACCTGAAGAAAAACACTTGTAAAGCTACAGTCAATAGCTATATGTGTTCCTTTGTATTATGTGCATTTTTATAACTTCCATTATTTAAGTTTGACTTTTAATGTGTTGTATCTTACAAGGTTATGTTATGGCTTTTTATAAGAAGATATTACTTTTATCACTTTAAGCAGGCCAAGACCCCTTATAATGGTGTATGGTCATGTCATAAAGCCTTATGACTATTTACACTATGCTGCTTTTGCATGACAGCACTTATACGATACCTAAATTATATTACATTATAACCTCTGTGGATAAAATTGGATGTTTATTGTGTTATAATGTATTATACTTTTTAAGGTATAACTATGAATATTTTAAGTGTTAAAATGTATTATAACTAGTTACAATAATTTATGGGAAATTATAATACATTATAAGGTCTATTATAAAACATTATGAATGCATTATAATGCAGATATAATGCCATTTCAACACATTGTATTTTGTTTAATGTTTTTTGTTTAACTTTCTGTGAAACTCAAATTGTATGTATAAAGGCCTTTTCACACCAAACCGGCGATTTTCCCATAGAAAGCAACGTGAATGACCGCCGTTAGCACATTCACGACATTACAAAAGGTGACGCTAATTGACAAGCAATTTTACTCTGGTATGGTAAGTGGCTCAGCACACCTTTTAGATGGTCTGCCCTCCTCCCATGATGGTCCATGAGAAGAAGAGGTACTTGACAAGCGAAACAGATAGAAAAAAGAAAACTGATTTCTCTACAAGCTACTGCAGCGATGTAGAATTTGTTGTTGATTTGCTTAACAAGGAAGAAAACATTCAAGAGACTTCACAAACTATTCCATTTCACCTGCTGGATGAGTTGACTGGCAGTATTATCATGTGTACACAGTCTGAGGGGTGATTACAAAAAATCTAGTGTAAAAACATGTTATCATTTGAAATAAGAGTAATTATATGCCACTGCCACTCATGTGTGTTAAGTAAAAAAAATTATTCACTGCGTAATGCACACATGTAAAGACTGTTGTAACAGATGTTGTCAGTTTGAAAGATACTGATTGTCTTATTTCATGTGTATTTAAATTTGCTCAAAACATGTTACTAATTAAACGTCACTGTATTTAAACGGCCAAATAGTCTATATCAGGGCTAGTCAACTGGCGGCCCGAGGGCCAAATCCAGCCCGCCAATCATCTTTGTCTGGCCCTCTGACTGATTTTTGATCAAAAAGTCTCGCTATCTGAAATACCAGAGCACCCTCTGTGCAAAACTCAGCATTCATAGGTGCGAGCCTCAGCAATCAGCAGTGAGTTTAACAACGCTCACTGGCGCATGCAACAGCATTCAACTGTCATCAGTCGTGCGGACCGGAGCGCACGTTTAAGCTTTTTTGCCGATAGTTTAGTTACACTGCTTTGCTAAATATGGATCACACCGTTTAGGTGAGCATTGATAGCTTCTTTTTCAATCAAATGTATTTATATAAAATTGCTTAGTTGTGTGGAGTGCAGACAAATCTACAGATGTAAAAAATGATCACCGCAGTTGTGACAGAAATGTTGTCAGCACATATGCACATTAGGCAACAAAAGCAATCAATTATGAAAACTGAACGTTCAAAGAAAATTAGCTGAAAAGTTTGCTTTTATTCACTATTCTTGAAGTGCCAGATGATCGTGTCTCATCTGTTCAGGGTCTGTAGGGCTTCGGGAAAAAATGATAACGTGAAAGTGAATCTGCAAATATCCTGATTATATTTGGTTCTATACAGCTGTGAGTCAGCTCTCTCAATCACAAACAGCATCAACTCAGTTTGTTCTTCTTTTGCCAATGATTACCTACACAATATCTGGCTCCTGCACTGACTATCGTGTGCAAATTCACAATATTTGCAGGAATATTGTTTCTCACTGAATAGGATGATACTTGAAAATGGAAGAATGTGCATTTGATCTCTTTTCCAAAAAGAAAATTGAATTTAAACGCATTCTTAAAGGTGCTATTGTGACGAGGCAGGCGAGGAATGAGGATATAAATGCAGCTTTAATAAAACAAAGAAACTCAGAATATAAGAAAACTAAACACAGGGAACCAAACACAGAGAATCAAACAATACATGCAAGGACTGACCAAGAAAATAGGAAAAACAAGGGCTTAAATACACAGGGGCAAACAAGGGAATGAGGAACACCTGGGAAACCAATCAGGGAAAAACCAATCATAAAATGAAACTACAAAAGGACTACAAAACTAACAGGAACGAGGAACTAAACAAGAATTTCAACATAAAAGTCTAGACAAAAACAGGGAATACATGACAGCTATATGTAATATTTTTACTGTACTAAATCATGAAATGACCATAATATGTCATTAGAGAATTAGGAAACATGCTAAGTTGAAATACTGGCTTCTCCGATAACAATGCTACAGCAGTATATTCTACTTTGAAGTTTCTATTCCGGGCCGGAATTTCTGTTTATGTTTTGGCCTGTGTGATCCCGCCCACTGCCCACTCACCAATAGAAATTCGACACCACCGGGTTGCCAGATTTGGACAAGTTTGCAGGCAAACAACACCGCGTGCAGCAGCTATGGAAGCCAGCAAACGAACTGGATCAGAGATAACAGATTCCACCTGAGCATAAAAATCCTCGCCATCTGTCTAAAAACCACCATGACCAGAGGCGCAGTAAAACAAGGATAAATACTGGAGATGCCTTTGGAACATGGAGACAGCTTAAAGCCCAGAAATCCTTTAAAATGGATGCTGAGTTGGCTAATTTGCTTGTCAACATTCTGGCAACCCGCATGAGCTTCGAGTCTGGGGCGGGGAGGTCAACACTCTAATATTTTGAATTTGGACTGCAGTGCCCATATCAAATGCTTGTTGTCAATCTTCCATATAGCACCTTTATGTGACCATTGTTTTCATATGTGGGTTGATATTTTGAGAGGGTTTAAGCAGGTCTAAATGTTTCTCCTCAGTTTTAATGATTTGTAAACAATAGCCCTAAAATGTAAAAATGATTATGTTTTGTTTTTCAAAGTAAGGTTGATAAAAAATGATTTGTTAGTTAAGACTAAAAGTCATGTTTGTTCTTCAGACAGATCTTATGAAGGAATTTATGGCCAGACCTTAAAAAATTATAATTCAGTATACAGTATACCCTGAACTATTTTAATATAAATAAATACACTATATTAAAGGTGTTTTTTTAAGTAACATGTTACTTGTGTGTGAAAGTGTTTGGCCTCCGTCAAGTTTTCATCTGGATAATCTGGACCCTGCAAGAAAGTAGTTGAAGAGCCCTGGTCTATATAATGCAAGAAATACAACACCTCACCTGACGTACCATCTTCAGTCTGACCCATTATAAGATACTAATACTTGCCAACGACAGCTGTCAATGACCATTAACAATTGCACAGAAATACCGATTTTGAGGAGACACTATGCCACGTTTTTGGTATACAAAGGCATACACTGCAAGTCACAACATTAATTTGATTAATTGTTGGCGAAAAAAAAAAAAACACTTAAGATCCGTACAGTTGTTTATTAAAAAAGATGATACAAAGGCAAATATTCCATGTTATATGTTCTCACAGAACTCACGAAAGATTAAATGTAAAGGAAAAATATACAGCAATATATGAAGACAATCCATGTAATATCAGAGAGCTTTTTAAAGGGGATGCAAGGCAGTGATATAGCAATATCATTTACATGTTAAGAGAACCCATAGGAGAATTTTTTGTTTTCTGTTTTTAAGGCATTTGATGCAAATGAAACACAGGACCTCACTGCTTCAGTGTTTAATGTCGGAGCTTTCTGTGCTTTAGCGCCACCTGTTCTGCTGGTTTTGGGAACAGCAGCAGCTCCTGACACATGATTCCCAGCTCAAATTTTATTGGTCAGGGCGTTTCTTTGCCAGGCGAAGAAAAAAATTAGACACACCATAAAAAAAAGCTTCCTTTGTTGGTGCGTGATTCGGCGCGAACGTTCGTTCCAGGTGTGATGGGCTCGTTAGGAATCCATTGTTACCGTAAAAAATTTTATTCATGGAGAGAATGTCAAAACAGGCACTGAATTCACTTTTTCAGAGTAGTAAAAAGGATTTAGTCTTGCCACAAATTAAAGTTGTTCAGACACTGGGTTTAATTAATCAGCTTGTCAAGATTTCAGAGATCAGAGAACTCTTGATTTCCTGACACCAAAGCATCCAGCATCAATTTGATCTTCTCACAGAGGTCCTTGTAAAGTCACTTCAAGAGAGTTTCTTGCAAGAGTTCATCACAGACTTTCTGTAACTGTCTGTGGATCCCCATACGCCATTTTATAAGCACCGGTAGGCAGCACTGCAGAGTGAGAGGTCGGTGGAGTTTGGTGGCATGAGAAGGATGTGATAGTGCTGGCGTGAATGCCTTGCATCAGTCTTCCTGTGCCCTGCAACCTTGAGGAGAGCTGGGAATCGCGATGTGCAAAACTAACTTCAAACTTATTGAAACTGCTGAAACTAGTTGTGGGTTGCCTGAATGGCTAGTCAACTAATTGCTCTAAGGGAAGCTCTTTATAAAAGGTTGGATTCAGTTCACCTGACCCCGATCGGACATGTTTTTAGTGTGTAGTTTTGCATACCTGTAAAACGTGTTCTTGTGTTCAAAAATAGCTTGATGAAGTGCAACTGAATGGAACAGAATTCAGGCTCGAGACATGTTGGGCTATTTTTAACTTGACGCAACATTTGTGAGGTTTGTGCTTTGAGGGGCATGAATTTAAAGACGCAATTCTCAGAGAGGGTTTTACTGAGCAAATTGTCACATAAAATATAACTAGATAAACTAGTCCAATTCTAAATAGAAATGGTCTGTAGGCAGTTGATGGGCGACTAGTTGACTAGTGGGCCATCGTGACCAATTCCTTGCTAGGAGATGGCAATTTGCTGCTTATTTATTCATGTGTGTGTCAGGGCTCTGCTGTCTCACATGGGAAAGAGCTGTTCATTCTAGACAATATTTGTACTGTATACTAGACATCAATGTACAATGCAATTATACACAAACTAAAAAATGTTTATTATTATTTTTACATGATCTTATGATTTTTACATTTTTCAAACCCACCTGAATCTTTTTTTTTTTTGTAATAATTTAATGTTTTTGGATTACTACTGAATGGATGTGATGTCATGAGTCATGACAATGCCTTTCAAGAGCTTGAATTGAGAAGGATTTGAAATTTGGAAACTGAACATTTGAACTGATTTTAATTGCCTTCTTATGAGTTCAGTGTTTATCTCAGTCAAATTTTAACAATGTTTATGAATGTTAGTTTAACAATTTTTGCAAACTTACATTTATGTGCCGAATTCTACGTTTTGCCGGAGTTTTTTTTTTTTTTTATTAACTCCAGAGGCGCTACAACAACTGTGCGTTTTATTTACTTTCACACAAATCACGACTACAACCGCAGATTATGACTTTATAAACAATTATTTTTCACTCTATTATTCACCTATATTTACACACTTTTTCCAATGTGATTAGCTTCCACGGAAGCTCACCTGATAGAGTGTTAGACTTTGGACTCAGAAGGACGAGGCTTGTGCCCAGCCAAACACACAAGCTGAAACGTGAGATGAAAGTGTCATAAAAGTGACACGAGATGACGTGGTTGCTTTAAAAAATGTTCTTTTCATTTTGCATTTTGTTTTTGGACACTAACGGTTTGGTTAAGGATGTGTGTTTTGTTTACCTCTCATTTGATATTAGATTACATTTGGTTAGGTTTAGGTTAAAGTTTTAGGTTGGAAGGTTTGTATTACATATTAAAATCTAATATTTCCCTTAAAAACCTTGTCTGATTGCAACAACATTTCACTTTCTTTCTGTGCCCCCTGCTGGACATGTCACTGGGAAACTGCAGTGAAACTGGAAAAAAGGCACGTCATTTCGTTTTGCAAAAATGTTGCCACCATCACGTAATGGTCATGAGATAAGCACAGGCAGAGTGAACAGCATCTGAACGCAACTGGACCTGTCCTTCACTCAGCCTGATCCTCTCACTGTCCTACCACCTTCTGAGAGATTTGCAACTTAATCAACCACTGTGTGCGTGCGTGTGTGGGTCAAATGCTGGTTGCCAGTCTGTAATGTCCATGTTAGATAAGCTGAGAGCTGGAAACTGATGTCGACAGGACACTGTCCAGCAGTGTTCTTTAGGTCTGGATGTACTGGATGATATTTTTAACCTGACATATCATCTTGACCAGGAGCTCAATAAATAGGAATTATAATTATATCCCCCGTTAGTTTAGCTTAAGGAATATCTTGTAAATATACATTTAGAGAAACTAAAAACACCCCTATTTAATTATAAGGGGTGTCTACTTTTCTGAGGTAAACTTCCTTCAAGGGAGATTGATAGTTTGGAGAGAGCTATCCATTAGCATTCCTATTCATCCCAATTGAATTTGCTGGCCTGGCACATGAGAGTTTGCGTTTGCGAGTACTGCACAACTGTCCATTTTGGATAAACCAGCAATCTGCAAGGCATCCTCTACATGCTGACAGTGCATAATCATTGTGGCAGCATTCATTTCATGCCATATTGCACTTGTGTTTCAGTAGGAAACCAGGGCATTATCTCATTTTATTGCATAAGAGCCTAATGAGCCTTGGTCAAGCTTTAGCCATCGGCTTTATAGACCGGGCCTGTGATGTTTGCCGATGAAATCGAGCAGAGCTTCATTACATAACTCCACCCCCCACCACGTTAACCCTGTGGCTAATGATTCTGTGGCTAATGATCTGTTTCATGCTGACTGATCTAAGGCCTCATTGAGTCAACCCTCTTTTTAAAAGTCACTTGAAAGCAAAATGGTAAATCTAAATCTGTTCAATTGATTGTCTTCGATTATCGACATTATTAGAGAACTTGTACGGAACTCCATTTTAATGCCGTAAATCGAACCTCTGATATTTCCCAGTGTGCACCAGGGGATTGTAATATAATTCATGGCACTTTAGACTTTAGTCAGAATAGACATGTAATATTTTGCCATTAAAAATGCTTTAAGGGATAGACATATCTAAATGTTCTAGATCATTTAGATTTTCATTTTCGAAAAGGTAAATACGGTGTCTACTGTGACTAAAGTCTATAGCCTAAGCTTTCCTATGCAGAATGTCAGAACTGATCACGTAACTGAACAGAAATGACTAAGACTGAATGAATCACCTGATGACAGTTGTTAGCTGGGTAATTCCTATATAGCATGCAGTACATTTTTATGTCCCTATCATATGTCTTAATATATTGGATAAAATATTAAACTCACCATTGTAAAGATGGAAATCATATTAGCTAGGTTTCTCTAATTACAATATCACAATTACTTAAACATATGTATGAATTTAAATCTTTTCACCACTTTGATGTAAATGGATATTGCCATTTTTGCCATTTCACTAGCAATGTTTCCATGCTATTTGCAAATTTAATTTATGCAAAAATAATGCAGCATTTCCATCCTATGTGTTTAAGAGAACAAAATGATCACTTCTGGGCAAATCAGTGCAAAATATTTTAGTTTTATGTGCATGTTCAATACTGATTAAAAATATGATCCACCTCCAGCAAGCGTAGAAGTTTTTTTATGTGCATTTTGGAAACTTTATTTGCAACTTCTTGTTTCCACCTAGCATTTTTTATGCAATATCCTAAAATTTGCTTAAAAATACATGGATGGAAACCCAGCTATTGGGTGTTGCGCTAACTTCTAAAATGAAATGCTGGCAATTCTTCAAGAAATAGGGTTCCCTGTCTGTCACTCACTCGACATTGTGTCGATGTAGTGACACTAGGGGTTCGATCTTGAGAGCCCCAATCACCTTTGCTTAAAATAGGAAAGGCCAATGAAAATTGGCGAGTGGAATTTGCATGCAACTCTCCGCCCCAGACATATGGGTATAAAAGGAGATGGCATGCATCACTCATTCAGATTTTTTCTTCGGAGCTGAATGCATGTGTGTTCATCCTCTCACTCTTTGCTATACTGCTGGATTCTTACGCCGCATATCAGCGGTCACCCTCACACAGTTGAGTGCTGTGTTTCCCTTGGGTGCTTCGGCAGCCTGAGACTGCAGGTGCTAAAAGAGTATATTAGAAAGAGTATATTTCCTTCTAAAAGAGCTTGCGCAAATGCTTGGCGTCTTTTTAAAGATGTCCTTCCGCGTTTGCGCTACTGGATGTGGCCGTTATCTCTCCCCTCTGGATACCCATGAAATCTGTCTCGAGTGTCTGGGGCGCCAGCACGCCAAGGCGGCTTTCGTGGAAGGGTTATGTTCTCATTGCCAGAACATGCCCATGAGAACGTTGCAGTCGTGGCTCACTTCCTTCTTCATGAAGCAAGGAGCCACCGTGGCTGCTCCCCAACCCGGTCCATCCTGGGCTGATGCTCAGCCGGCCGGGTCGGCAAGCACCGCGTTCAATCTGGATGTGGACATGGGAGCGTTTCCGCCGGCTCAGCCCCCACGGACCTCCCATCCCCCAGCACGCTCGTTCTGTCCAGACAAGCTGTCGAGCGATGTAGGCGGTCTGCCTCAGGGTGGGTTTGATGAGCTTTTGGTCGCGGCATCGGAGGGTGGGCTTCTGCTATCGGAAGCAGATGAATCTTGTGAGCTCCTGCCCATGGGTGGTAGAGCACAGGATGAGGCAGACTCTGAGATGGCAGCCGTGCTTGCCCAGGCAGCTGCGAACATCAGGCTGAAGTGGAACCCTCCACCCTGCCCTGCGCGTTCGCGGCTGGATGATTGGCTATGGGATATGCCGATCTTCCCCAGGTAGAGCCCCCTCGGGTTGATGCATATGAGACGGCTTCAGCACTGGCTACAGACTCGAGTCCTGAGGTGGGCATTGCGCCACGGCACCTGGTGTGTGACCATCATGCCACAGTGCCGTCAGACTTTCAACCCTTGGTCAGACCTGGCATTTTTACGGGCAGATGTTCCCCTAGAGCAGGTCTCAAGGCGCGTCGTGGTCACAACAGATGCCTCGAACTCGGGCTGGGGCACCATGTGCAATGGGCAGGCAGTGTCAGGGCTCTGGACGGGGCCCCGACTCCATTGGCACATCAACTGCTTAGAGTTGCTGGCAGTATCGCTGGCCCTGAGGAGGCTCTGGTCGTTGATTCAGGGCAAGCATGTGTTGGTCCAAACCGACAACACAGCGACTGTGGCATACATAAACAGGCAAGGCGGCATATGCTCGTTTCGCATGTTGCAACTCGCCCGCCGCCTCCTCCTTTGGAGTCAGCAGACCTTGAAGTCTGCAAGCCACTCACCTTCCAGGTGCCCTCAACTGTGCAGCAGACGTGCTCTCACGGCAGGTAACGCTCTGCGGGGAGTGGAGACTTCACCCCCACGTAGTCCAGCTGATTTGGGAGTGATTTGGGGAGGCACAGGTAGACCTGTTCGCCTCCCAAGACTCCTCTCACTGCCCCCTGTGGTACTCCCTGTCCGAGGCCCCCCTCGGCATGGATGCCTTGGCACATAGCTGGCCTCGGGGGCTATGCAAGTATGCATTTCCTCCTGTGAACCTCATTGCACAGACTCTGTGCAAAGTCAGGGAGGACAAGCAGCAAGTCCTGTTCATTGCTCCGTACTGGACCAACCGGACTTGGTTCTCGGATCTGATGCTCCTGACAGTAGCACCTCCCTGGCGCATTATCCTGAGGCAGGACCTTCTCACACAGGGGCAAGGCACGCTCCAGCACCCGCGGCCGGACATCTGGAATCTCCATGTTTGGCTCCTTGACGGGACTCAGAAGACCTAGCTGGTAGACATGTTCACTCAGGCCAGAGCCCCCTCTATGAGGTGGCTGTATGCCTTGAAGTGGCATCTTTTCGGTAACTGGTGTTCTTCCCATAGGGAAGACCCACAGAGATGCACCGTCGGGTCTGTGCTGTCTTTTCTTCAGGAAGGGCTGGAGAGATGGCTGTCTCCCTCTACCCTGAAAGTGTACGTGGCTGCCATCCCTCACGACAGCGTGACCTGATCAATAGGTTCCTCAAAGGCGCGAGGAGATTGAATCCTCCTAGAACGTGCCTGATCCCCTCTTGGGATCTCTCTGTAGGTCCTACCTGCCCTACAGAGAGCCCCGTTTGAGCCCCTGGAGCAGGCCAAGCTCAGCACTCTGTCTCTGAAGACGGCCCTCCTGGCGGCGCTCACTTCTATCAAGAGGGTGGGGGACCTGCAGGCACTCTCTGTTACCAGCGAATGCCTGGAGTTCGGGCCGGCACACTCACGTGATCTTGAGACCCCGGCCCGGTTATGTGCCCAAAGTTCCCACCACTCCTTTTCGGGACCAGATGGTGAACCTGCAAGTGCTCCCTTCAGAGGAGGAAGACCCGGCCTTGTCGTTGCTGTGTCCAGTTCGTGCCCTGCACTCTATCTGGACCACACGCAGAGCTTTAGACACTCGGAGCAGCTCTTTGTCTGTTTTAGAGGACAGCTGAAGGGGAAAGCTGTCTCCAAGCAGAGGTTGGCCCATTGGATTGTGGATGCCATTTCTCTCGCATACCAGTCTCAGGAATTGCCGTGCCCCCTGGGAGTCCGGGCGCACTCCACTAGAGGCGTTGCGTCCTCCTGGGCACTGGCAAGGGGGGCCTCTCTAGTAGACATATGCAGAGCTGAGGGTTGGGCTACACCCAATACCTTTACAAGGTTTTATAACCTACGCATAGACCCGGTTTCAACCCGAATGTTACGCGGTAACAGCAGGTAGACCGGGCAGCCGGTTGGGTGTACCACTTGCATTGCACTTTTCCCCTTTTTCAAAGGTAATAATGTGCGCTTTTTGTCCACAACAGTTCCCCGTTCCGGCGAACTCCGGATGCCTCTTTAATTCTTTAGCACTGTTCAGGTGACGAACTCGGCAGAGGAGTGATGCCACCATGTCCAGTACTCATGGTATTCCCCTTTTCAGGTGAGCCCGTGTGCTTGGGCTCAGTGCTCCATTTGTGGTGATTCCCCTTTGGTAATCCCGTATGATGAGTTTCCACTGTTCAGTTTCTCCCTTAGGTGAAACCTGTGTTTCCCCTCATCAGAGCTTTCTCTGTCTCGGCCACTGTGCTGCATACCCTCTCTGTAGATAGGGTCCTTCTGTGGTATCATTCCATATGTGTACTTCCCCATTGGTAATTCCATGTGAGGTATGCTCCACATGTTAACCTCCCTCCGGCAGGATGTGGAGAGGGAAGAGCACTTGCCTGCGCTATTCTAGAAAATGCTTGGTGGGAGTTTTGCTTAACAGCAAATTAAGAAAGGCACCATGGTAGCCTACTTGGGTAAGTGCCCTCTTCCCCCCTTAACGGGACTAGGGAGACGCCTTACCTAATTCACTGGAAGGTCATGACATGGTTGAGTGCTCGCTCGAGGCATGCAACAGCTTGCCTGTGTCCACTTTTCCGTGCCTCGTGACATGGTTCAGTGCCTGTGGTGTTTCCTATAGGAATACCTAGTGTCACTACATAGACACAACGTCGATTGAGTGACAGACATGGAATGTCTTGGTTACTGATATAACCTCTGTTCCCTGATGGACCAACTCTAGAAGCATGTGGCAGGGAATTAATATCATCACGGACTTTAAAGGGAATAAAAACTCTGCCATGAACACCGCTGCCTCTCACCCGGATGAGCTAAATACTTTTTATGCTCGTTTCAAGGGAAATAACACTGCCCTCACGGAGAGAGCTCTCGTGGCCAAAGCTACAGAGGTTAGTTCACTCTCCGTCTCTGTAGTGGATGTAACCAGATTCTTTCCGACGGGTGAATATCCGTAAAGCCGCGGGTCCAGAAGGCATTCCGGGCCACATCATCAGAGTGTGCGTGAATCAACTGGCTGGTGTTTTTACAGACATTTTCAACCTTTCCCTCTCCTTGTCTGTGGTCCCCACATGCTTTAAAATATCCACCATTGTGCCTGTACCAAAGTAATCCAAAATCACTTGCTTAAATGATGGCGTCCTGTTGCTCTGACCCCCATCATCAGGAAATGCTTTGAGAGACTAATCAGAGATTACATCTGCTCTGTGCTACCTCCATCACTGGACCCATTGCAGTTTGCTTACCGCAACAACTGCTCCACTGATGATGCCATTGCATCTACAATACACACTGCTCTCTCCCACCTGGAAAAAAGGAACACTTATGTGAGAATGCTTTTTGTAGACTACAGCTCAACATTCAACACCATAGTGCCCTCCAGGCTTTATGTGGAACTCCGGGCTCCGGGTTTAAACAGCTCGCTGTGCAGCTGGATCTTGGACTTCCTGTCAAGCAGATGCCAGGTAGTTAGAATGGGCAGCAACGTCTCCTCATCACTGACCCTCAACACTGGAGCCCCGCAGGGCTGTGTTCTCAGCCCACTCCTGTATTCCCTGTACACGCATGACTGTGTGGCAACATATAGCTCCAATGCCATCATTAAGTTTGCTGATGATACGACGGTGGTAGGTCTGATCACTGACAATGATGAAACAGCCTACAGAGAGGAGGTGCTCACCCTGACATGCTGGTGTCAGGAGCTCAACCTCTCCCTCAACGTCAGCAAGACAAAGGAGCTTGTGGTGGACTTCAGGAGAAAAGACAGAGAATACAGTCTCATCACCATCAATGGAGCACTGGTGGAGAGAGTCAGCAGCTTCAAGTTCCTTGGTGTCCACATCACTGAAGAACTCACATGGTCCGTCCACACTGAGGCCGTTGTGAAGAAGGCTCATCAGCGCCTCTTCTTCCTGAGACGGCTGAGGAAGTTTGGAATGAACCGCCACATCCTCACATGGTTCTACACTAGCACTGTAGAGAGCATCCTGACTGACTGCATCACTGCCTGGTACGGCAATAGCACCGCCCACAACCGCAAAGCCCTGCAAAGGGTGGTGCGAACTGCCAGACACATCATCGGAGGTAAGCTTCCCTCCCTCCAGGACATATTTACCAGGCGGTGTGTGAAAAAAGCTCAGAGGATCATCAGAGACTCCAGCCACCCAAGCCATGGGCTGCTCTCACTGCTACCATCAGGCAAGCGTATCGCAGCATCAGGACCCGCACCAGCCGACTTCATGACAGCTTCTTCCCCCAAGCAATCAGACTTCTGAACTCTTGATCTCTCACGATCAATATAGATCAGCACTGCACTTTATTAATCTTATTATCTCACACTGGACTGTCTTAAATTATATTCTCTCTTAACAAAACACTGGCAACTGACTATCAACCAACAGCCTGGATGTCAATACAGTACAATACAACCTACTGTATATTTTATATATACTATATATACTATTTTTATTGTATAATGTGTATTCTATATTGTGTGTATGTGTATTCTATATTGTGTGTATTGTATACTGTACAATATTTGTATATTATGTTGTGTGTAAATATGTGTATATTAGATGTAAATTGTGATGTGTAAATCTGTTTATTGTAAATTGGTATATGTCTCATCTATGTCTCATCACTGTCATGACTGCTATGTTGCTCGGAACTGCACACAAGACTTTCACCCACTATTGCACTTGTGTATATGGTTGTGTGACAATAAAAGTGAAGTGAAGTGAAGTGAGGGAACGAGACGTTGTGTACCTCCTGCCGCGGACATGACTGTGACTCTCTATCGGCTCCTCAGTATAAATCTGAATGAGTGATGCATGCCATCTCCTTTTATACCCATATGTCCGTGGCGGAGAGTGGCATGCAAATTCCACTCGCCAATTTTCATTGGCCTTTTCTATTTTAAGCAAAGGTGATTGGGGATCTCAAGATCGAACCCCTAGTGTCACTACATCGACACAACGTCTTGTTCCGTCCATCAAGGAACAGAGGTTACATCAGTAACCAAGACATTTTCTTTATTTATTTTTTTTCTCTAATTTAAATGTTTTAAACAAGGGAATATTCTTGGGAATATTGTTTCAATTGTTAATAAAGTTTTTGGTTTTTCCTCCACATTTTATGTCCACAATAATAGTTTCCATCCTCTTAGTCTTTGTAATACCCCTTTAACTAAAAGAAAAGCCAGTTCTTTTATGACATCATCCTGCAGTAAATGGCATTATTTTTGGTGGGAAAACAACAGCACAAACGTCAGTAAATATTTGCAATGGATTTTATGAATTCTTTGATCTTTTGTGGTATTAGTTGATTTGTTCAAAAACTTTCCATCCTTTTTGCTTAAATTACCAATGAAAAAAAATCAAGATCATTGATATATCAAATATCATTTTTTTAACATAACAAATATATATATATATATATATATATATATATATATATATATATATTTTTTTTTTTTTTTTTTGTTTGTTTTTTTTTTATTTTTTTTTTTACATACACAATTAAAAACATACTGCATCACAAGGATGACCCAGCTGTCCACTTGCATGATCTCTCAAATGCTCTTTCAGTAATTCCATGCCTGCACAAGCAAATGCATTTCTATGACGCACAATCCTGTGACCTACTGGGGTAAGAACGGTTCCATTACTTCCTGTGGACTCAGGTGCACTGTCAGTGTTTGAATACATCATACTTCCTATAATACTACCACAGCTGCTCTTCCATCAAGACTCCTTCAAATGGCTTCACTGAGGAAAGATTGGTTGGGAAAACATTATGACAGTGGGTTGAAGGATGAAGCAGGCTATGCTTTTTGTAAGAGAACATGTGTGACTCAATCTCAAGCCGCTGTCATTTTTGGTTCAATGCTGGAGGACAGAGAATGGAGGTGTCAGGAGTTGCTACAGTGTAGCTGTCTATAACAGAGGCAGCCCATGTCAAAAGCCATCAGTCTCTTCCGACCTATGCTGGTGCAGCAGTGTGCTGAATCCGAACTTAAAACAGATGCTTTTTTTTCTGAGAAAACTAAAACTGTGTATCTGTGTGTGTGTGTTTGTGTGTGTGTGTGTGCCCTGTGTAAGGGTTTTTGTGTTCATCTCAGTGAGCTTTCAGAATCATTGAGTAAAACTTCTTGCCATCAACATTGATTTACTTTGGCCATTTGGAATGTTTTTCAGAGAAATCTGTGACCAAGTTACTTTATATTTAATCTGAAATACACTACACTGCCAAAAAAGTACGTTGACACCCCCTTATGATTAAAGGACTTGATATACTTCTTGTACTAGTTTCTTTTCATTCTTCGTTCTGGGGTAAAAAGAAGTTCTAAACAGCCAAGCAACGGTATACTGTTTCCGAACATTCAGACACCCGCCACACAGCTGTGGGAGGCATTTAGAAGTACATTTAAATATGAGGACGCTACATGTAAAACCTTAAAAATTTGTTATCAATGACTTTATGCCTCATTTTGAGTAGAATTCACATGAGGTAAGTAAAAGAAGCTGTTTTAACCACTCAATGATGATTTAAAGTAATATATATTCAGTAGAAAATGTTTAATGTGTCTTGTTTACATTATGAATTCATGATGCTAATGCGCTAACATGCTACATGCGGCCATAATATGCGCAGGTTATTGTAATTTATTATGACACTGATACTATTGCATAGATGAGTGTATAAAAGTGTTAATGTGCAGAACAAAGATAAAACAATGATGATAGAGGCATATTTAACTTTAGACAGATGTGTGAATGGCTTTTGCTGCAGATGGCACATGAGTGAATGGGCACTTGAGAGTGTTTGAGAAGATTTGATTCCTTTAGTAGACCAAAAAAACAAATAAAAAAAGTCACATGACTTGGTCTTGGAAAATATCTCTAAGCGAACAATCATGCAGATGTAGGTACATTTGCACCAGCTCGCTAATAACTCTGCACATCGATGCGTTCATGTTGACTGATTTTGACTGACTGAACGACATAAACAGAATTAGCTGTTGGCATCAAGGTAGGTGGAGCTCTTAGTCACACCTACCGATGATGTGGACCAATGGCAGTAACAAGGTGTTTAGCAGTCAGTTAGAAGTTTTCCTAAAAGTTCGCCCCAGCGAGCTGTTACGAACCACCGAAACGAAAGCAAAAACACCTTTTTGGCTAGATTTTGTTTTAAATGACATCACACCCATTCGTTCATCGATTTCGTAGGAAGTATATCGAGGCCTTAACGGGCTTGACTTGGCAAATTTTAAAAGGGATAGTTCACCCAAAATCTGAATCCTCATGTTATTCCAAACCCATATGACTTTCTTTCTTCCATGGCAACATAATAACACCAGAAATTGATGTTGCTTCCAAAAATTCATGTACTTTGAATACAACCCCATACTGCTGAATAAATGACATGTGCCTCCCCTTATCAGACATTTGGTCACATGAGGGTGAGTAAATGATGACAGAATTTGTATTTTTGTGTGAACTATCCCTTTAACTATGACATGCAATGACATTCTTTGACCACATATTTGACAGCAGATTGATGAGAAAGCAATGTGATAATAAATAGATAGATAAATTAAATTAATAAATATTAAATTGAAAAAAATAATTAAAAAAACATATACTTCACCTGGAGTCACAAGTTCGAATCCAGGGAGTGCTTAGTGTCTCCAGTCAGGCTTCCTAAGCAACCAGTTGGCCCAGTTGCTAGGGCGGGTAGAGTCACGTTGGGTTACCCTCCTCGTGGTCGCTACAACGTGGTTCTCGCTCTCGGTGGGGTGTGTGGTGAGTTGTGTGTGGATGCCACGGAGAATAGCGTGAGCCTCCACATGTGCTAGGTCTCCACAGTAACGCGCTCAACAAGCTTTTTCTATTTCTGCTTCAGACGTGGAAGCAACTGAGATTCGTCCTCCGCCACCAGGATTGAGACTAGTCACTACGCCACCACGAGGACTTAGAGCGCATTGGGAATTGGGCATTCCAAATTGGGGAGAAAATGGGAGAAAATATAAAAAACAAAAAAAACTATACTTTAAAACAAAATATACCCAGATATCAAATAAATTGTTTGCTAATGTCTAAAGAACCTGTCCTATCTTTTGAATAATTTTTTATTTTGCAATATAGATTTTAAAACAAAACGAGGTAAAAACATCTTTTAAGTTATGGTAGTGTATTTTTCCATTTGAAAAGGAAGGTCTAGTTAATAGTTGTTTAATACTAAAGAATTACCAGCAATTTTCAGAGCCTCCTTTGAACTGCCCTCAGAAATGTACGACCACAAAAATATGCATTTAAAAATCATGTTGCCATTTTAATGAAAACGTTATATCAAGAGAATCCGTGCTATCGCATTTGAAGTATAGCTGTCTCAACTATGAAACAGCCTGTTCCAATAACTATTCCTTCTCTCTGAGAATTGTTTGAAACATCTACTCTTGAGTCTTGCCACATATGAATGACTAATTAAAACAAAATATACCTCTGTGACATAGAAACCTTTATGATCGTTGCCTGCATTACTGACTCCAGGGTTTCCTCTTGCAATTACTGCTACAGAACGATAAAGAACTGTTAGTGTACCACAACGCCTCATTTTAAAAACAGACTGTAGTTTTGAAGTGACAGTGTCTCTTATTTATCAAACAAGGCTTCACTGTCATATGTTGCATATGTTAAGGATTTTTCCTTTGTATTTTTTTCTGTTTGAATCTCAGACCACACAGTCTTTCCTATCACACAGTCTTCAAACACCTGAGACCACTAGTGAAAATGCTTCTACTTTGTATTTGTTTTATATTTTTTATTATTATTATAGATTATACCATTAGCAAATGAATTGAAAAATAAACATGAATTTCAGAATTTCCTTGTATTTGTTATGTCCCCCTTTTGCTTCAATAACAGCATGCACTCGAGTTGGCATGGACTTCACAAGTGCAAAACCTGATGATCCATGTTATCCAGCATAATTTGTCAATGGTTAATGTCACAAATTTGCTTATATGGGACCTAGAAACAGTGCGGAATTTTAAATATTTTGTTATTCAATTTAGGTCATAACATTTCTTTGTTTTGAGTTTTCCAAAATCCTCAGTTTTTGTTAATTTCCAGATTTAAAGGTGCACTTATTTTTCCACATTACAAAATTGTTACTTCTAAAGAAATGAATTGTACTTTTGAAACATCTGTATAAAATCGTGAGTACGTACATGAGATGAGGACTCTAGTCATATCAGTAACCTTATAAAAGCTGTTTTATTCTACATGGGGCAGGGGCGCCCTCATGGGGGCTGCCATTTTAGAATCACATGTCCAGCTGAATACTACTCACTTAATCTTGTTATTGGACACTTTCACTCTTGGATTAAATTAATCATGTCTGACTGTGAATAGTGAATTTCTACAATGGCATCTGTAACTGAAAACTATTGATTTTGAATGATGCTGCATCCACACCACTAGGTGTCACTGTAATTTCAAGTCCAAGATGACATAAGCAAAAAGTTACTGAGTGCACCTTTAAATTGTAAACTTGATAGATCTATTTTTTTTTTTTTGCTTTCCTTTCTATAGGACCCAGTGAGCTTGACCTCAGTCTTCTCACAGACAGCAGTACTCTAGCAGATGAACCCACCAAATTTGACGAACAGGTATGAAAAGATCTATAATTTCACCTTGTTACCATCTTCTTTTCTAAAACTCACTAGCCAGCCTGTCGCAAAATGACCCATCTTTCTTTTCCCTTTAGTTTATTATGAAGTTATTGGAATCTCAGATTAGCCCCAGATGAAATTGGGAGAATGGCTATTAGAGGCAGACTGAGTCAGTGCAGACGTTTCGGTTTAATGGGAACGGTTGCTGAGTGATAGCCCTGCATTACCAGGTTATTTTAACTTTTTAGAAACAATCTTTAAAACAAAAGCCACACAAGAATGCTCTGTTTATTCTTTGTGTTTCAATAGCACAGTCTAATTATAACGTTAATGACTGGCACATATTCACTGACTTTGTAATCAATGTTTCTGAGTCACTGAGAGTGTATGGATAGGTCTATAATGAGAGCGCTCAAATGCTCTCTGCAGTAACCTGTGCACACCTGTGTGTTCAAGGATTGTTTGAGTTCATCTCTCTTCACAAGGTCAGGGAGAATACTGTATGCTATACAGTAGATTTATATATGTAATCCCCACTCTAAACCCTTGAGTGCCTGTTTCTTTAAGAGCTTGTAAAGTGAGGTTGTTTTAGTATTATATTATACCATATGCAGCTGACAAATGTAATCTAATCTTCAATAATGGAATGCATGCAGTGCCCGATCGATTCTAGACTTCCTAACAGGGCTAGTGTAACTCACATTTAAATATGTATATCTACACTTGCCGTTAGACTGCATGATTGAGTTAAAAATTTGTAATCCTCATGTTGTTCCAAAACAATATGATTATTTTTTTCTATTGTGGAACACAAAAGGAAATGTTTTGCAGAATGTTCACACTGATATGTTCTATACAAAAGGAACAAAAAGCAGCATAAAAGTATCATGAATGTGCATATGACTTGTGCACTATATTACAAGTCTTCACAAGCCATATGATATCTTTGTATGAGGAACAGACAGAAATTTCACCCAAAAATGAAGTCTCTCATTTACTCACCCTCATGCCATCCCAGATATGTATGACTTTCTTTCTTCTGCAGAACACAAATTATGATTTTTAAAAGAATATTTCAGCTCTGTAGGTCCATACAATAGTGCTGGGGGAAAAAAATCGATTCTGTTACAAATCGTGATTCTTGAGCCAAACGATTTTAAAATCGTCTCCCTGATGAAAAATCGATTTTTTTATTTAATAGAAAAAATACATGTTTATCTTAATGTTACAATAATTAATATATAAATATAGGAAGCTATATTTGTGCAGAGTTCCACACTAACAGGCTTTCTCACTGAGAAGTTTTGTCTCTTTATGTACATTTAGTCCTTCAATGCACCGCTGTTACAGCCATCAAGCGCCGTTTGTTCACTGTCGGACGTCAAAATCCTCTGCTGTGATCAATGTTCCTGTTATTATGCATAATCCAAAAGTTTATGTGAGAGGTGTTGTGGAAAGTTTTTGTCAGAAGTCACTTTGCAGATTCTGTCTGACACTGCTTTAATAAATAGTATAGCTGTAGAAAGGATTATCAAACTGTCGGATGGCGTAAACTACATGTCGGGCCCCCATAATATTTATAATTTAACAGCCATGGTATTCATGCGCAGTGGCGGGTAATTTTGCACATTTAATTGCCACTGTCGACAAGAAATGCCGCCTGACACAAAGACGCGTGCTTGAGGTAATACACCTGATTATATTTTGAAGAACATGCCGGCAAATGGGGAGTTCTCACTTTTTTTTCCTCTGTCAGTCATCTGGGAGCAGTTTGTAAGAATAGAGTTGTCTATGAGAATGCTGCATAGGATATCAGACTCTCTCAGGATACATATGAAAATAACATGCAACAACATAATTTATAATAATTCAGTACAGCCCCAGAAATGGTTCTTGAACAAGTTCAATATTTAGCCTCCATTTGTATGTTGCAAAGTTATCATTATGATAATAGTAATAGCCTATGGCAATATATGTTAAATTTTATATTCTAAAATAACAAATTAGTTTGATAAGTAAAAAAAAAATAAAAATAAAAATACTGTATATTTTAGGCTTTATATTTATTTGTTGAATACAAATGGACATAATGCAGCCTTATACATGGGTTCTAACTAGTCGCCTAGCTCAGACAATGCACTGACTGGTCAATTGATAGTTTTAAATTGGTAGTTTTGCATATTCCTACCTTTTACCTGCAAATTATATATTACAGAGTGAAACAACTGTCATTTCAGACACAATTGTTCTTCAATAGACATTTTTTCTGAGAAAAACGAGTTCGTTTTTTTTTGTAACTTTTTACGAATTTTTTATATCAAAACATAAAATCGAAATATAGCAATACTGTACATATTGAATCGCTAGGAAATATCGCTATAATATCAAATCGGGAGGTCTGTGGCAATTCCCAGCCCTACCATACAATACAAGTGAATGGGTGCCAAAATGTTGATGCTCCAAAAATCACATAAAGGCATAAAATAATCCATATGACTCCAGTGGTTAAATCCATATCCTCAGAAGTGATATGATAGGTGTGGGTGAGAAATAGATCAATATTTAAGTTTAGCTTTTTTGCCAGAAATTCTTCTCCCTGCCCAGTAGGTGGCGATATGCATGAAGAATGTGAATCACCAAAAACACAAGAAGAATGTGAAAGTTAAAGTGCAGCCTGACTGAGCAGGGAGGAGAATTTATAGTAAAAATTGACTTAAATATTGATCTGTTTCTCACCCACACCTATCAAATCAATCCTGGAGTCATTGATTTAACCACTGGAGTCTTATGGATTACTTTTATGCTGACTTTTATGCACCCATTCACTTGCATTGTATGGACCTACAGAGCTGATCATTATTCAAAAAATCTTTATTTGTGTTCTGCTGAAGAAAGAAAGTCACACATCTGGGATGGCATGAGAGTGAGTAAATGATGAAGAGAATTTTCATTTTGGGGTGAACTATTCCTTTAAGTCTTAATTCACAGAAGCTTTCCAATCTCATTTGCACTTTCGCATATTTAAATTTGGTGCATCACAATTGGTTATGGGACATGTGAGGACCAGTTCCATTTGGCAGCATTCTGGTAAACACCGTGAGTAAAGGCCCTTGCATATGACTCACATCGTGGTGTCGTCGAGTGCAGCTTTAAACCCCAGATTTTCGGTTGTTATTCAGAGATATCAGACCGCAAGATGGCGCTATTGACCAATCAGAATCAAGTAATCCAGAGCTCTGTGTAATAATTTTTGTTAGTAGCTTGGACTGAAGTTTGCTACATTTTTCAGAGTAGATTGATGTACTTTAAGTTATGAAATTGGTTGAACTTTGAGCAATGTGTTAACGGAGGGAATGGGGGGTAACACTGAAGCTGGCACTTTACTTCATAGAACTCAATGTATTTGGCAATGCTGATGCAAATCATGTGGAAGGGCCATTACGGTTACCACCATCATGAGAAATTTTTATTTTGGGCAAACTGTTCCTTTAAAATGCAGATTACATTTTCAGTATATACAGAGGATCTTAACAGTATATTCAGCTGTATCCAGGTCTAGATTTATACAAAACAAGTTCAAAACTGTCAGTAGCCGTGGTGTACCTGTCATGGATTGTTTGGATTGCTTTTGTTCTCTTCCAGGGAGCTTCTTGTTCCATCACTTTTCCTTTTCACTGTCTCTATCTACACACACAAACACACAGAGAGAGAGAGAGAGAGATGCACACAAAATGCAAAACATTTTGGATGGAAACCAAGCAAACCAAGCAAATTACAAATACACACACACAGACCAATAATATCTTCTTATTCAGAGAATCCTTGTTATCAATTACGGATGCGGCAGTGTTACATAAAAGCAGCCAACCAATTACCTATTCCCTGTTGCTGCACGACTGTGAAACTGAATTCTTGAAGCTGTTGCATTTCCGTGGAGAGGCTGTCATGTTGTTTGCATTATAATTGTTTAAAATCGTAGTTGTATGAGACAAAAAAAGTCAGTAAGGATCCTTTATGGAGGACGGTGTGAAGACTGTTTGTAACGGACTGGATGTTGTTCTGATACATGTGCCGAGCACACATTCACCCACATTCACACCGTGACCCTTCATCAGCAAACAGCAAACTCGCAGCTCCATTGGCAGCACATGAGGAAGAAACACTTCTCGAGATGAGAACAGATATTAGGACTGTCCTCATCTCGGTATGGAACATATTCAGTGGGTTTTTGGCACCAGTCACGCTGGCTTTGTTCTGTGCAGATTCAGAAGTCTATCTACAGTGCAGAAAAGCTTCAGAATAGATCAAAATATTTATGTTCTCATACTTCATGCCTTTCAGTTTCCCAGGAAATTTGATGTGATCATGACAAGGAGAGATACCATTGCATTATAGAGAATTTACAGAGGTTTAGAGGTATATTTTGTGGATGTTTGCATTGCTTATAGTATGCATTACATGTGTAAACCTTTGTGTCATTCAGTGTTCACTAGCAAAAAAGGTATTACCATTGTTTTTGGACATATACCATGGTAGTACCATGTTTTCTGGTCATGTACCATAGTAGTTATTCCCTTTTATTAATTTAAAAATCACAGCAATGTTTCAATCATTTTCAATCAGAATGATCTTCGTCAGGCACACATCAACAGGCAACACATCAATTTAAGTACTTTTGTTACAACTAAACACATCATTATGTTCACCTGTTAATAATCAGGGTCAATTATCTCATGATTACTCAATCTCACTTAATGAGAACAATTAATTAGAGTTCAAACATAAGCAAAACATACACCAGTCTCAAACAATTCACAAACATCAGTGAATCACATGATTGTAAATATAGGCTAACCCACAAGGATGTTTAATCATATAAATAAAGTACAAGTGATGACACCCTTGATTTTGAATTCTTTACCTGAATGGGGATGGGAAAAAACATTAGTTTTAATGGTAAAATTACATTGGGCACAGTGACCACAACTATAATTGCCAAATGGGATAGATGACAAAAAATGAGTGGGACGGACCACAGGCAAATCAGCTCTCATGACAAGATTATGAATGTCAGGGAGACGTTTATATACAAATCTAGGTGAATCTTTAAAAACATCACGAAGAACAGGATCTGAATTTAAAATGTACCAGTGTTTGTTGACAATCTTCTTTAAGTCTGTACAAAAAAAGGGAGTATTGGAACGAGCAAACAACTTTATTATCTTCAGATTAGCCTGATTTAGCTAAGCATACGTCCTGATTTTTATTTTTAAATCTCCTAACAGCGGACTGTATCCAATTTTTGTTATAACCTCTCTCTCTAAATCTTTTTGTTAAGTCAATGCTTTGTAGTGCGTAAGACTCATTAGAGCTACAAATACGACGTATACGATTAAATTGACTAATAGGCAAACTACGCTTCAGAGGGGTAGGATGATAACTTTGTCCATGCAGGAGTGTATTACGATCAGTCGGTTTTCTGTACAGATCTGTAGAAATAATCAAAATATCAAAATTAATTTGGGACAAATTGACAGTAAATCGAAGATGTTCATCACTGAAACTAACAGTTCATTTTCAGTACCAGACCACAACACAAGAATGTCGTCAGTGGATCTACTAGTGGCATTACTATTGTTTTTGGTCATGTACAATGGTAGTACCATGTTTTTTTGGGAATGTACCATATTAGTAACATGTTTATTTGGACATGTACAGTACCATGATAGTACTGTTACCATGTATTTTGGAATGGTACCATGGTAGTACCATTATTTTAATCATATTCTATATAAATAACATGTTTATTTTACTTGTGCAGTTCCATGATAATACTATTACCATGTTTTTGACGTGGTACCATGGGATTACCATTGTTTTTGGTCATGTACCATGGGTGTACCAAGTGTTTTGGTCATGTACCATATTAGTACCATCTTTATTTGGATATGTGCAATGATAGGACTATTACCATGTTTTTTTTTTGTCATGTACCATATTAGCACCATGTTTTTTACATGGTACCATGGCAATACCATGTTTATTTGTTTATTACTACTGTACATATTTGTAGACATTTACCATGTAGGTACCTTTTTTATTGGACATGTGCCATAGTATTACCATGCTTTTTAGTCACATACAATGATACTACCATGGTATTCTTTGGGGCACCTTCATGTAACATGGCACACAAATACGGTAAACATTCAGTATTTTAGTATATATAAAAGTATACCAAGGTATTCCTATCGGATGCCATCATTAAGCCATAGTACCACCAAAGTACACTGAACTGTTTTGTGTATAGTTGTTGTTAAATTAAAACTCTGATATCTAAAAAAAAAAACAAGAGGGTTTTATTTGTCTGCAGCAGCCTGTTCTGCATTATCAAACGGGGGTGTGTGTGCTGAAATCATGCATCAAGCACGTCCTGCAGTGCCCACGGCTCCAGTGTGTCAGGCCGACCTTCGCAGCTTTCACTCTGCTCATTTAATGAATGAGAGGCAGGCTGATATTCATGAGAAAACCTCCTCCACGGCAAGAGAGAGAGAGAGTACACGTGTGTAAGAACAAGAGGAATAGAGAGGTTTGATGAGAGAGAGGTTTTACTTAAAGGGCATTTGGAATGTCTTTAAGAGGCATTTCCTCTCATATGACAGTAAGAAGAAATGGTCGGGGTGAAAACCCATCCAGCAAATCAGATTAATCGTTTACTCATTATTTCCAGTGTTGGGGTTTGAAGCAGCAGGCGATTAGACAGCAACCATAAAAAGAGAGATTCTTTTTTTAATGCTGTTATAAGGTACGAAGTCATGCTTGAATTGGTGATTTATCAAGATGTTATGCTTACAATGTGTCCTGAAAGAAATTGACATGGCTCTACATATGAAGTGTGCTTCAAAGTCTGAAAACACATTGAAAATTTAAACCTAGAAATAAACTTTGTTGAAGTTTTACACAATGTTCTTTCTATTCTACCAAAGGTCAGATTTGCATGCTTCATTTGATGCAGACAAGATGATCTTCGGAGCATTCTCAAATCATGCTCGAATAACTTGTGGAGTTGAGTGCATGCTGTCATTATAGCACAAGGGGCACGTACCAAATACAGAGACATTTGGAAATTAATTTTGTTATGGAAAATGCAAAAGAAGCATTTTCACTTGTAGTGTCAAACTTTTGGACCCCACTGTGTGCATATTCAGGGGTGCAGGCTGCAATTTGCATCACCAGCAATCCAAGTCAGAGCGTGTTTGTGTGCATGTGGGTATGTGGATCTGTTTCGCTCTCCCCTCTGTGCTGGTGACTCATTGGACCGGCTGGCCTGCCCACATCACAGGCATGCTCATCAGTGGCACCCTGCACTCCTCCCCCTCACACACACACTTTCTCATCTCATCTTCTCTCATGCTGCAAAAAGTAGCTCTATACTGTCTGTTTATCTCCTAAACAATCATTTTAATCACAGTAATCAAAACAGAAACCGTCATTTTCTCAGTAAGTCTGTTTATGTTCAAACATAATAAACCTGCAAAACAAAAGCTACAATATACTAAAATCATTTTTGTTTTATTTACTCTTTCATTTTCAGTCGAGTGCATAAGTTTGCATCCCCCTTGCAGAATTTGCTAGATGTTTATCATTTAAAAATAAAAGAGCGGGATCATAACAAGTACATTTTGCTTTTTTGTTTAGTACTGCTCTGATGAAGCTATTTAACATAACAGATATGTACATGTATTCCACAAGACAAAATAATAACTGAATTTACACAAATTATCCTGTTCAAAAGTTTACATTTATTGATACTCAAGAATGCAACACACTATATTAAGAACCATGGGGAGGTAAACTTTTGAACAGGACATAGTTATGTTTTGTTTGTTTTTTTGTATTGTGGGATATAAACTGTATGTTAATATCTGATATGTAGCTTTTGAAGCACAAAACTAAATAAAAAAAAGATCTTCGATAATATATATTTGAATAAACTCAGGGGTTGTGTAAACTTATTAGACAAAAGAGGGATGTAAACTTATGCAATCAGCTGTATGGGTGAATCTCACAAAAAAGTGTTAAGATATGCATGGGTCATACATAACTACAAAATAAAAAGGAAAACATAAGAAAGGCTATATTAGGACCATTAAGATTTTTTTTTACAATGTAGCCTGCTGAAAATAATGTAATGAAAATAAATAAATAATTGATTTAAATTAAAAGAAATTATTATTATTATTAATAATAATAATAAATTCACAGTTTAGATCTTGCACTTCCTGTGATTGGATGTGACTGTATGCAGAGGATCTCTGTAAGATCATTTTATCATTCATTCCTAAACAAGACTGTGATCTGTAATGATCCTTGTGTGTCTTTATGGCAGACTGAAGAGGTGGCTGGATATGCAGAGGCCATCATAGAAAGTGAGTGCAGTATCTTTCCATTGATCTTGCCGTGTGTGTGTATTTTGTTATGTTGCTGATGCAGAAGAAGGTAAATATAGATGCCTGGGTATACCTGCTTGTTTCAAAAGTGCCATATGTCTATGAAGTTACATAGGTATATACTGTACATATGTAGTACTTTATGTGTTTACTATATATAGGCAAGGAATAAGAATAAATTATACATACAGTATTTCTCCTGCTTCTAATTTAACAAATGTGACAAAGATTAGATGTTAATTTTGGCCAATATCTGTGTGGCTCTACATTTTATGTGATGCATAACATAAAAAGACATAAAGCATTTGTTATATTTGTTATTCATTTCTAGCATTAACTGGTTTGCATGACATTACAGTGCTATTTCCTCTATCTGATTTTAATGTAATTATTATGCTTTTGTCAATATTCCACCAGGTTTTCCAGTGGAGAGCAAGAAACCAAAGGTCATCTTTGTGATCGGTATGTTAGATAATAAAACTTTATTAGCATGTGTTGCTTATAGACAAACAGCTTATTGTTCGCAAGAAAATACATATTTTAGTGTACCAAACAAGAAAAAGCCCAAAAGCAATGTTTTGATGAAAAGCACATACATTACAGATTTTTTTAAATGGACTGGACATAATGACAAATGTTACCAGGTTTCTTTTGTAGCAAAGACACAGAAGCAGCACTATGAAGTGGGAAATTGGGGGCATGTGAAAGCTTCTGAAGTGTCCTAATAAGGTTCCTAATTGAATTGGTGGTAGACTTCATCTGAATGCAATTCATATGTTGGATAAATGGAAAGCAGAGGGGCAAGATGATCCCTGTGTGCTTGGGGCTTTTCTCCCTTCATGTTTGTTCAAAAGCTCTAGCCCATTGGGATGTAGTTAAGTGAACTAAAAGCCAAGCTCTACATCTCTTTGTGGGGAAAAGGAGACGCAGACAGAAATCAGTTTGGATGGAACCGGGTTGGTACAGTCTGTGTTTCTGTTCGGTCCCAAATTGAAATGTTAATGAGGGATATACAGCGCTTAGAAACTTAGAAGAATAGTTCACTCAAAAATGAAAATTCTGTCATTATATTCTCACCCTCATGTTGTTCCAAAAATGTATGCTGTTATTTTTCTGTGGATCACAAGAGGAGAATGTTTGAAGATCTTCACACAGCTCTTTTTTTAGTGCTGTCAATGTCACGTTTAAGCAGAAATGAGGACCCAAACGCAGAGTTCAAAACCAAAAACACTTTATCAACAAAATAAACTCCCACGAGAGGGAAAACAAAAACAACCCCGAAGGGGACAAAGGGTTTTCCAGGCTGGGGCATAAGGGAACAGGGAATCAAGACCGACCGGACTGAGACCAGGAATAGGGATACAGGACCCACTGGAACACGGAAGATAAATACAGGACTGACTAGAGAACAAGACGAACTGAAACTGGACAGCAAACACGAAGAGACTAAAATAGGGAGAGAAATCAAGCGGATTAATATAGAGCAGGTGTTACTTATGAAACTATAATGAGCAAACAAGGAGGCGGGGTGTGACGTAAGACAGAGAAGCACACGGCGATACGGAAACAATTACAAAGCCGCGTGATCTCACAAGAAGGCAAAACATCTGAATGGCTTGAGCGCACATCGCCAAACCAGTGAAGCAGTATACACTCATGCCAATCGACAAACAAGACGAGAGAAGTCACTTGTATGAGAGTTCGGCCACACACACACCCAACACCTTTACCGAAGTGACCGAACCTCAGCACAAACATGAAGACCCGGGCGCGCAGCGCAAAATCCTCGTTTATTCATACTAGAGTGAGCTGACCAATCCTCGTACAACATTTCATTCAGTTAAGGTTTTTTTTTTTTTTTTTTTTTTTTTTTTTGCAGTGGATATGAATTGCACTATAAGCAGACTGATCAAGTGAATATTGCGACCTGGTTATTAATTACCTTACGCATGCATGCACATTTGCAAATAGCGGTCGCGAGAGACAGACACAAAGACCGACATAGATTATTGTGTGCATGCAGCCAAGATGACACAAGCGCGATACACCCACGTCAATAACAGACAGACAAGGAGTATGAATATCCGGGTCCCGATACAGACCGAAACCGAACTAGACAGGAAGTCAGGACCCAGACACCACACTCCAGACATGAAACACAACAGACTGAAAAGTGCGCGGCAGGAACTAAAACAGAGACCGCGCGCTCACACAAAGACAGACATGGACGGATAATGCCACGGTCCTGTCAGACCAAAACCTAGACTGACAGAGTGACAGGACCGTGACAATCAATTAAAATTTGTAATCAACTTAATTACATGATGTGCCGATTAATTAATCAAATTAATCACAATTAATCGCATATCAATATATACTTAGAAAGGCAGCCAAATAAAGATAATCTAGTATCGAACAATTTAAATAATTATAAATATAATAATATATTATAATTCAAATAATTCTAATACATTGCCTCATACTGTATATATACTGTATATTGTGGCAGCAGACAAGTATTTAGACAATACAAAAAGTGGCTTAAAAAGTCAAAATATTGTTTGTTTTATTTCCACATCATTGAATGTAACCCAGTTATTGGCCTACTTCTGTATGTGCTATTTTAATTGTTGGTCCATGTACTTATACGTCAGATGGACACCTTTAAAACGTCTATCTTTGATTGCATCGTGTTTTACTAGTTTTTAGCGTCTCTAGTTTTATGCGGTGTTTTTAAGACATTGTTTCAAGTTTAACGTTGTTTGAAACTTTAAAAAGCACGTCTCGAGATCCCTGCATTCTGTTATGCACCGTTCAGCTGTCTTCGAGTGCAAGAGCGCTCTATGAAAGGCTGTGCTGCCTTCTCTTGTTGGTTTGACGAAGCGGGTTGCCTGTACAGAGTTGCGCTGACTTCCCCCTGTTGCCACAGATTCGCAAAAACATCATAGTGGTACATCAAGCTTGAATTGGTCCGATGGTACTGTAGGAACATTTCTTATTATAGAATTTACATAGGGGTCAGGGGCATAATTAATTGCGGACAGTTTTTTTAACTAGTTATTTTTCATATAATTTATTGCACCAAATTAAATGCATTAAATTGACCCTATTTATTTCTTACAACGACATAGTGGCCATGACTGTCAAGGACCAAAAAGGAACACAAAAAACACCATGAAAGACCCATAAAAGTCATCCTATGATATCATGCTGAGAAGTCATATAGACTACTTTTTTGGTGCTATGTGGATTGGAACTATATGAGAATGAGCAAATAATGTCAGAATTTCAGAATTTTTGGGTGTACTATTCCTTCAACGTTATTCTGGATTAGTCTGTCATTAGTGTATCAGATGGACAGGTTTGGAATTGATGGCATGGGTAAATGACACAACTGAGTGAACTCGACCACCTTAACTGAGATGTTAAAGACATGGTGAAAGATTTATCAGCTGTGTACCTGCACAGTGGTACCTGTCAAGAAAAAGAATGGATAAAGATTAGACTCAAAGCACCTTTGAGAGTATGTTCTACACCTTTGCTGTTTTCTCTTCCACTAAATCAGAAATTGGCATAGGATTTTTCAAAAGAGCATTCCTTAAAAGTTTGAAAACATTGTTTCCACATCCCTGTAATGAGTTTAATGGACAACATCTGAGGCTTGTGGAGGACTCTGTAGCCTTGAGGTAGTCTGTGGGCTGTTTGGACAGATAAGGGTTGCCCTGAGTTGTGTGGAGAATCTTAATGAAAGCCCGTGGGAGTCCGGTCAGATGGTGGGGTCAGGCTGGGTTAGTGGACATTCTGAGGTGCACACGATAAGATATTAGCTGATAACCCACCTTATATCTCCCCAGACAGTCAATTACTTGCTCTGGCCCTTGTTCCTCAATATCTAGAGCAATCTCTGCCACCTTTCAGTACCTCCACTTTTTCTCATTTTTTTCACCGTAGGTCTTTTTCTCTCATTCTCAGCTGTCAGTGACGGTTTTGTTTGTATGTGGGTGGTTTTGTCAAGGTGGTCCGGGATCAGGGAAGGCTCAGCAGTCGGAGAAGATTGAGGAGCGGTACAGTTTGAAACGTCTTTGTCCTGGGGACATCCTGTGCAGTGAGCTGCAGTCACACAGCGAGAGGGGGCGGTTTCTCCGAGACCTCCTGGAGAGAGGAGAGCAGCTTCCTGAGGTGCACAATCATGTTAAAGTTAATTTCCAAAAATGACAGTGATCTGCTTCACCTTCACTGTGCAACAAACACAGGACTTCAACAGGGATCAATTAATTTGTTATTAATCATTTTAGGGTGATGTCTAGATGTCTAGACCTTGGTTACGGTTGGAGAAGGGTTGCTGCGGGACTAAATAAACCCAGTGTATGAATGTTGAATGTGAATGTTGCAAGAATTTTCACAAGGGTTACCATTTAGCCACCATCATGTAGTAGTTGCTGTTTTGGTCAGATAAGGTTGTAGAGTGGTTGCCCATTTTTTTAAAGGGATAGTTCAACCAAAAAGAAAAATTCTGCCATTTACTTGCCCTCATGTTGTTCCAAACTAGTGTGACTTACTTTCTTCCATGGAACACAAAAGGAGATGTTAGGCAGAATGTTCAGTCATCATTCACTTGAATTGTGACTGAGATTTAACATGAAGGAGATTCACCATATTGGTGACGCTTCACAATGTGTAAGGGGTCTAGAAACGATTAAGGCAACCTTTAAATTATCAGGCAGCACTTAAAAAAATAAAAAGTGGAATTAAAGAGCACCTATTATGGTTTTTCAAATATTACCTTTCATATAGTGTGTTATATAGCTGTTTGTGAATGTAAAAAAGTCTGCAAAGTTTCAAAAATCAAAGTGCACGAAATATGGAGTTATTGACAACCAAAAGAAAGAACCGATTCTGAACACCTGAAACAAGTCGTTAGTAATTCCATACTTACTTCCTGTACTAACCTACGTAATCTGGTAACAAAAAACCCAGCTCTGGTCTGTTTACATGTACAGCCAGTGCAGGCTTTTAGCCTGTTAGCTGTTAGCCTCTGCAAACCGGCTAACTCACGTTATTGTCAAACTATATATAAACTTGCCACAGAGAAACGTCCTGTCCTCGTCGTGCTTGTGATGGTGGTTCAGGTTGATCTTCCGATGTATCACTATCGGACTCGGGCTCAAATTGGTAAGGTAAAAGGCTTTCAGACAAAGCTGAAACTCGGATATGGTAGTGGGCGTTTCCTTTCCGACACGCGCTGTAAGCAGTAGACCAATCACAACAGACTGGGACATCTGACCAATCAGAGCAGAGTAGGCTCTTTGAAAGGAGGCGTTTAGAATGAATCCATTAGAACGGATCATTGAACGAGTCGTTTTTGAGACTGGGAAAAAAAGGTAAAGCTGCAGTTTAAATTATGAGCAAATTGAAGTGTTTTTTGACCTTGGATGCATGTAAATCTATTATATGAGACCTTTAAAACTAAATTAGGCACATTTAAAAATCATAATAGGTGCACTTTAACATTACTACATTAGTTAACGTGAACTACCAATGAACAATACTTGACGTATGAATCTTTGTTAATGTTAATTTCAACATAAACTAATATGTTTTTAGAATTACAAGTTGTATAAGTTAGCATTAGTTAATGCAATATGAACTAATGTGAACTGACAATGACCAATTGCATATTTATAAATGAGCTTTAACAGAGATTAATAAATGCTGTAAATAAATATTGTTCATTGTTAGTTTATGATATCTAATGCATTTACTGATGTAAACAAATAAAACCTCATTGTAACGTGTTATTTTAAAGTGGCAATTTAAGCCTTGTGCTGTGTTCGTTTTGTACTAACACATTTTGTGTTCCCCTGTCACAAATGACCAGCCCACTAAGATTGTTTATAAATCTCTCCTATTGCATATATTTTCACAAGATATTGCTTTAGATGTTTTTATCAACTTCTATTTAGTAATTATGACTTTTTTTTTTAATATATTTTAAAAAATATATATTTTTATTGATAGAAGATTTACTTGGACTGAGCTTATACCCGGCCAGTGGAGAGCACTCCTTGCGGGAAAAAAATAAATAATAATAATTACATAATAAATGACTAACCACCTGCTTGATTTGAACAAATAGTGTTGTTTTAAAGCCTAGAATCTGGACTTTACAATGCATATAGCGGATCCTACCAATTCTTCAATAATGCTTTTTAATTAGCTGACAAATAAGAACTGTTTCGTTCTCATCATTTGCAAATTTATCACAACAATTATAGTTGGTAAAGCCATAAAAAGATGAGATAGCCATGTGTCATTGGATATTATTGGAAAGGTCTCAATTATTAGAATACAGTGAGCAAATTTGTTTCACTCGGAGGCCAAACTGCAGTGAGTATTAGTGTATGAAATTCCCACTGACACACATAAATATAATAAACAGGGTTTGCTTTTTGTCATGTTTTTCCTTATTACTTCCTCAAACATACATACTGTATAACATAGACAATGTCACATTGCAACTTACATTAGACTATCCTGTTTCAAATGAGCCCAAATGCAACCAAATATGATAAGTATATCTTGAAATATTCCTCAAAGACAATGCACAAAAGAGCGCTTAACAAACATTGAGTGTGTGTATGTGTGTGTGTGTACATGTTCATACTACATTGTGGGGACCAAATGTCCCCACAAGGATAGTAAAACCTGAGATCACCTACGTTGTGGGGCCCAGCCAGCGGTCCCCACGAGGGGAATTATCATTAGATCTGTATAAAAGCCATAAAATGCATGGAAGTCTATGGAGAGTCCCCACAATGATATAAAAACAAGTGTGTGTGTGTTTTCAGATACCATATGTGAAGTCAAGGATTTTTATTCCAATTGGATTATTTTTTTTTTAAATAGTTGTAAGATAAAAACGGTGTCCGGGTCAAAATGACCAGAACACAACATAAGGGTTAAAGGTTACCTTCAAAGTGTCTAGAGTAGACACTTTTTAATTGTTACCCAACAGCTGATATAGGTAAGTTGGTTTAGCTACAGAAGATCAACCATATAAGACAAACTTAACCCATAGACAACTGCAACTATTATTGGGTTAGATTTGACTGGATTTACTCAGTGTAGCTCTGTATGTCCATAAGAGTCAGATTCCCTCTTTTCACCAATGTGCTCTTTATGATCTGTTGAAGAATCTTCAAAGGTTTTTCCTCTGCATGGGAACTGGCATAGCATTATATATTCTACCACCACGGATAATTTAAACAGTTAATTAAGCAGGGATTTCAATGTCCATTGTTATTTCTCTGTCAAAATCAGGTAAAATAAGGTCAGATTAAACTCCCGCATCGAGGAAAGCCTTATGTTGTTGTGTTTTATTTGCCGATCAAGTCCTCTGAGGTTTGTGTGGCTCATAGGGATTCTGACTTAATCAGATGATTTATGTTTCAGTGTTGTTGCCTAGCAACATGACTCTCGTTAACATTTGCTGTGAACTACTTTTTGTCAAGTTCCCTGGCATCTGACTTCTCACTTCTTAGCTAATGTGTGTTTCAGTTTTTGAGTGTGTGTGTTTTCTTACCCGTGTATTTTGCATGCATCCTTTCTGATAAATGATGTGCATATAGAGTATGTGCATACATTTCAAGTGTCTCATCAGTGTGTGTGTGTGTGTGTGTGTGTTTTAAGGAGACACTGCTGGATCTGTTGTGTGAGTCCATGGCGTCCACTGTGCGTCAGGTGAAGGGCTTCCTGGTCACTGGCTTCCCGAAGAATGTAAAGCAGGCGCAAGATTATGAAGCAAAGGTCAGTGTTCTTTAGTTAACAACAAAATCACAGGAAGCCGTGCCAAGATTTCCTGCAGTCGACAATGAGGTACCTTTAAAATTTAGCACAACTTGCTGTAAAGTGCTGGGCACACGGACAGGAAGTCAAACAGACTTGGTGGCATTGTCATTTTTGAATAGTGGAATTAAGACCCATAATCAAATACCTTGTAATAATTAAAAGACGCATGACCAACTGGTTAATAATGTACAGTCAGCCGGTTTTTATCGCAATATAAACACTGACAGAGACCCAGCGCAAAGAGGAGAGATCGTGTATCAGCCCGAAGGGGTTTATTTTGCGATATGCCAAATAACCAAATAAATAAATGCATGGACATTTTATTTTGATTTGCATTGTAATTATGTGAGAAGAATCGCTGAACAGTTGAAATCCACCTCCGGTTTGCGTCACAGTTCTGTTGGTGTTTATTCAGTGAAAATAACTATGTGACTCCTCATAATTCAGCCTATTACAAGATAAATAAATAAATGCACATGAAACATTAATTTGAGTTTAAATTATTTTATTAGCTTACTTGTAGCGATTGCACAGTGATCCGAGAAGCGGGAACGATGTACCCAGATGAGCGGTCTGATATGTGGCTGTGCAGTTGTTACTGAGCAATATCAGACCACTAGATGGCGCCATTGACCACTCAGAATCGAGTATTCCAGAGAGCCGTGTAATAAATACAGTTATAACAGGTGATATAAAGTTAAAACAGGTAAAACTGGAATGTCTATAGTAACATTGAAATGTTAATTTAAAATGTTACAACCTTGTTTTGGATCCTGACATCCAGACTGACACCAAATGAATTGACACCTGCACAGATTCATTCTTAACACCTGTAATATGTAATCTGAGTGCATATGTGTGTTTCAGATGGGGCAGCCTGATATAGTGCTGTTACTGGAATGTTCTGCAGACATCATGAGGAGACGGCTGCAGCAGAGGGCCAGCTGCAGTCTGCACACTAAAGAGGCTCGAGACAGAGACACTCGCCGTAGAGTGGACGGATTCTGCAGTCTGGTCAATCCAGTGGTCGTTCACTATGAACACAGAGAAATTGTACATAAGGTGAGATATGCCAGTTTGCGGTAGGAAAAGAACTAACCTATAACTTGAAAAAATCCATGAATCCAGCAGAGACGTTTCAATATAATATGGGCTCTGAGGGAACATTCTGATTGGCTGCTCTAAACCTCAAGTTCAAGGGGAACATTTCAGCATCAACACTTGAATACTTGTGATTTTGCTCCAGTACTTGCATCTCAACCTATAATTCATTTTGTCTTTGTTAAGTATAATTTTGACTACACAAAGCACATTTATGTTAGCCAGATTTGGGTCTGTCGTGTCAGGGAGTTTTCACTCTGTGGCTCAGGGATCTGACTGGCCACAGTGCATCTGATTTCTAGTTGAAACATCCTCTGATCTCTCTGAAAGGGAAGCAGTCTTTCTGGTTATACTGAGTGGATGAAGATAAATTCTTTGACCAAACGTGAGCAGGATCAATCTCAACATGCACTAGGCTAAGAAACAGTGACAAGGCAGGATTAAGTCAATCAGACCAGTTCTTAGTCTTACCAAAAAGTAGTCTGGCTGCCAAAATGGTAATACAATGTTGTTTTGATATACAATGGTACTGATTTTACCATGGTACATTATGGTGCTTAAAATAAAAAAACTTACTACCACAGTACATGTCCAAAGAACCATGGTTGTATCATAATACATTTTAGGAAAATACTTAATGTTGATTACCACAAAAATTTATTTCGACTTGTCCTTCCTTTTCTTTAAAAAAAAAAAAAAAGCACAAATCTGTGTTACAATGAGGCACGTCCAATGGAAGTGTATGGGGCCAATCTGTAAACATTAAAATACTGTTTCAAAAGTTTAGCCACAAGACATACAGTAAAATGCATGTTAACATTATTTTAGTGATATAAAATCACTTACCTTTTCTGTGTAAAGTTATATCCACTTTTACAACTTTGTTGCCTTGAAGCAATGCCGTAAAACCTAAAACTGTAAAAATTACAATTTAAACAACTTAGCTCAAATAATACAGTTTTAACAGAAGAATTAATGTAAGTTCTTTATGTAAAATTATAAGCTTCACATTTCTGCCTTTAAATCCTCCAAAAATTGGCCCCGTTCACTTCCATTGTAAGTGCCTCACTGTAACCTCGATTTGTAGGTGGTGTTGGTCCCAGCTTTTAGCTAGTGTAGGAGTGCCATACAAAGGAGAAGCCTGTGATTTTTGACAAATTCCCACATATATAGTGTTCCCTATCTGTCACTATCTGTCAATGTAGTGACACTAGGGGTCACTCTTGGGAGCCCCAAACACCTCTGCTTTTTTGAAAAAAGGCCAATGAGAATTGGTGAGTGGAATTTGGATGCCACTCCCCCGGACATACGGGTATAAAAGGAGCTGGTATTCAACCACTCATTCAGATTTTCCCTTTGCAGCCGAGCGTTTCGATTCATTGAAGCTGAATTCATCTGCGAAGTTCATTCACCTCATCTGCTAGATTCTACGGTGCATTTCAGCGGCTTCTCCCCCTCTGCACCCGTGGAGTGCAGAGAACGCCCCTGGGCGCTTCGGCAGAAATAACTAAAAGAGTATCGACTTCTCGTTCGGAGCTACGGAAGATGAGTTATCGAGCGCAGCATCGGAGAGCGGGCTCGTCCAGTCTGATGCAGAGGCTTCAGCTGGCCTTCCTCCTTCGGGAACGGTCGCCCAGTCTCACGCCGACGTGGAAATGACGGACATGCTTTCCCGGGCGGCTGCGAGCGTCGGGCTAGAGTGGAACCCTCCACTCTCCCCTGAACCCTCGCGGCTCGACGATCAGTTCCTAGGCACGGGGTGCCGCCCACGGCCACGCCCCGCCACTGTTCCTTTCTTCCAGGAAGTGCATGAGGAGCTGACAAGATCGTGGGAGGCACCTTTTACTGCCCGGTCCCAGTCTTTCTGCTCCCCCGCTCTCACTACCCTCGATGGTGGAGCAGCCAGGGGGTATTCGGTGATCCCCCAGGTGGATAAGGCACTCGTGGTGCACTTCTGTCCGCAGAGTGCCGCCATCCGGCGCGGGTGCCCGAAGCTCCCGTCCAGGGCTTGTAGGTTTACGTCGTCCCTGACGACTGTGGCCTGCGGTGCCACTGGACAAGCCGCCTCCACCCTGCACGTCATAGCTCTCCTGCAAGTACACCAAGCCAAGGCGCTAATAGAACTGCTCGAGGGTAGTTCTGACCCAGGATTGATGCAGGAACTGTGCTCGGTGACCGACCTCGCTCTCCGGGTGATGAAGGTCACGGCGCGGTCTCTCGGGCAGGCGATGTCCACCCTGGTGGTCCAGGAGTGCCACCTTTGGCTCAACTTGGTCGAGATGGGAAAGGCAGACAAGGCCCCCAATTCCCAGGTTGGCCTGTTTGGTGACACCGTTGAGGACTTTGCCCAGCAGTTCTCGGTGGTGAAGAAGCAGACGGAGTTCTTACAACATATCCTGCCCGGCGCAGCTTAAGACCCCACACCCTGTCGCCAAGGGCGTCCTCCTACAGCAACAACACTGGCTCCGCCGCAGCCCACCCCCATGGCCCGGCTCCGGCATGGAGCCCTCCACAGGAAGCAGATGCCACCCGTCTCACGGCCAGCTGCTAAGAACCCAAGGAAGCCTTCGAAGCGCCCCCGAGACGGGCGACCCAGGGGCGAGGATTCCCTTGGTCCCCCTCACCTGACTCGCGCTGTCCAACCCATCACAATGGCTGACCCAGACCGTCCGACTCGGCTACGCGATTCAGTTCGCCAGGCGTCCGCCCAGGTTCAGTGGCGTACGCTTCACCATGGTGAAGGGTGAGAATGGCGCTACCTTGCATATGGAGATCGCTACCCTTCTGCGCAAGGGCGCGATAGAGCCTGTCCCTCCAGCCGAGATAAAGAAAGGTTTCTACTGCCCTTACTTCATCATACCGAAGAAAGGTGGTGGGTTGCGACCAATCCTGGACCTGCGAGTACTGAACTGGGCTTTGCACAGACTCCCATTCAAGATACTGATGCAAAAATGCATTCTAGCGAGTGTCTGGCATCAAGATTGGTTCACGGCGGTAGACATGAAGGACGTGTACTTTCACGTCTCGGTCTTACCTTGACACAGACCCTTCCTGCATTTTGCCTTCGAAGGCCAGGCGTATCAGTACATGGTCCTCCCCTTCGGCCTGTCCCTGTCCCCTCGCGTCTTCACGAAGGTTGCAGAAGCTGCCCTCGCCCCGCTAAGGAGGTTTCGGCCGTTGATCCAGGGCAAGCACGTGTTGGTCCGGATGGACAACACAGCATCGGTAGCGTATATCAACCGCCAAGGTGGTCTACGCTCCCATTGCGTGTCACAACTCGCCCACCGTCTCCTCCTCTGGAGTCAGCAGTGCCTCAAGTAGCTACGAGCCACTCACATCCCAGGCGACCTCAACACCGCAGCGGACACGCTGTCACATCAGGTTACCCTAAGGGGAGAGTGGAGACTCCACCCTCAGGTGGTCCAGCTGATTTGGAGTCGATTCGGTTGAGCACAGATGGACCTGTTTGCTTCCCGGGAATCCTCTCACTGTCCGCTTTGGTACGCCCTTACCGAGGCACCCCTCGGTATAGATGCGCTGGCACACAGCTGGCCCCCTGGACTACGCAAATACACGTTTCCCCCAGTGAGCCTACTTGCACAGACCCTGTGCAAGGTCACAGAGGACAAGGAGCAGATCATCCTAGTAGCACCTACTGGCCCAACTAGACGTGGGTCTCAGATCTCACACTCCTAGCGACAGCCCCCCATGGCGAATTCCCCTGAGGAAGGACCTTCTTTCTCAGGGACCGGTAGTAAACACTATCACTCAGGCTAGGGCTCCCTCTACTAGGTGCCTGTATGCCTTGAAGTGGTGTCTGGTTGCTAAGTGGTGTTCTTCCCGACGCGAAGATCCCCAGAGATGCGCAGTCGGATCAGTGCTTTCCTTCCTGCAGGAGAGGCTGGAGGAGCGGCTGTCCCCCTCCACCCTGAAGGTGTATGAAGCCGCTATTTTGGCTCATCACGATACAGTAAGTATTTGGGGAAGCACGACTTGATCATCAGGTTCCTGAGAGGCGATAGGAGGTTGAATCCCTCCAGACTGCGCCTCGTCCCCTCTCCGTAGTCCTTTGGGGTCTACAGGGAGCTCCCTTTTGAGCCCTTGGAGTCAGCTGAGCTTAAGGCACTCTCTTTGAAGACTGCTCTCCTGACTGCGCTCACTTCCATCAAAAGGGTAGGCCTGCAGGCATTCTCTGTCAGCGAATCGTGCCTGGAGTTCGGTCCGGGTTACTCTCACGTGATCCTGAAACCCCGACCGGGCTATATGCCCAAGGTTCCCACGACTCCTTTTAGGGATCAGGTGGTGAACCTGCAAGCGCTGCCACAGGAGGAGGCAGACCTAGCCTTGGTGTTGCTGTGTCCGGTGCGAGCTTTACGCATCTATTTGGATCTCACGCAGAGCCTTAGGAGCTCCGAGCAGCACTTTGTTTGCTTTGGTGGACAGCGGAAAGGAAGCACTGTCTCCAAACAGAGGATCACCCACTGGGTCATTGACGCCATCACAATGGCATATCAGGCTCAGGACGTGCCACCCCCTGTGGGGTTACGAGCCCACTCCACCAGGAGTGTGGCGGCCTCCTGGGCCCTGGCCAGTGCCGCCTCTTTGGCAGACATCTGCAGAGCAGCGGGCTGGGCAACACCCAACACCTTTGCGAGGTTCTACAATCTCCGGGTTGAGCCGGTCTTGTCCTGTGTATTGGCAGGCACGAGCAGGTAAGTTCCGGGACAATTGGCCCGGTGTAGACGTGTGCTCTTGACTCCCAGTCGTGTACACAGACTGTGATCCCTGGAGGACTTTCCTCCTTAGCCCTCTGGCAGTTGAGTTTGCGGAGAAACTCGCTGACCGGCCCAGTATGTGCGCTAATGAGCCCCTGTACTGAGGTAGGTGCTCCACATGTGCTGGTTCCCCGAAGGTGACCCCATGTGATATCTTCCGCAAAATTGTTTCCCTGACGGCAAACTGCGTCTTCCTTGGGTAGAGGCCCCTCTGCCTCCAGTCACCAAGCTCTGTAGAAACTCCTCCCCCTTCGGGTAGGACCTACCATGGGACCTCTCCACATGACATACTTCCAACAAGACTCAGTAAGACCATGTGACGTATTCCACTCAAAATACCCCCCCTTTTGGGCGGGGTGTGGTCTACGCAGTGTCTTCCCCTTGGGAGGGACACCCCCTGACGCAGACACTTATGGCTCCCAGTCAGTTAACAAATTCCACTATTTTTGGGGAGAAAAGAGAGGGAAAAGAGGCCTCAGCTGGGCTAGCCTGTCCCTGTAGTTGGGCAGTCGACTTGTTCCTGATGGACCGTTCGACACCCATAAGAGTGTTGGGTTACGTGACGGCCTGGTGCGCTGGCTACGAGGCACACAGCAGTCTGCCCGTCACACACCACCAGTTCATGTAACACAGTTCAGCTATTTGTGGCGTTTTGTATAGGGACCCCTAGTGTCACTACATCGACACAATGTCGAGTGAGTGACAGATAGGGAACGTCCTGGTTACTTTCATAACCTCCGTTTCCTGATGGAGGGAACGAGATGTTGTGTCCCTCTTGCCACATTGCTGAACTACCCACTGAAATGGCCGGGACCTGGTCTCGGCTCCTCAGCACAAAACCTGAATGAGTGGTTGCATACCAGCTCCTTTTATACCCGTATGTCCAGGGGAGTGGCATGCAATTTCCACTTGCCAATTCTCATTGGCATTTTTTCAAAAAAGCAAAGGTGTTTGGGTCTCCCAAGAGTGACCCTTAGTGTCACTACATCGACACAACGTCTTATTCCCTCCATCAGGGAACAGAGGTTACGAAAGTAACCAGGACGATTTTTGACATTATTTTGTAATATATAAAAGATCTGAAGCAAAGCAACATTAAAATTGAGTTGTCTTGCATTAATGTGGTATCCTAGATCATTTACAATCTGTTTATCGGTTTTTCCTTGAAAAGGACTTTTAGTCAAACAAAATGGATTTGTTGCACTATAACCATATCAGATGATTCAGTGATGGTGATCAGCAAAAATCATCAGACAGGTCAGGTGTTCATTATTTCCACAGCACACTCTACATGAAGATACATCTCTTTCAGTCTTTTCTTATTGCATTCAGAGCAGCTGCATGTTTTAGGATTTATTAGCGCTATATGGCAGTTCTCCTGTGGATTGATGCCCTACTTTTCAGCTTAAGATTTTTTACAGCCTATCGTGTCTTTGTGTTTAGATTGATGCTGAACAGCCCCCGGAAGATGTCTTTGAGCAGATCTGTCTGGTCTTGGACTCCTGCTAGAGATTTTGGAATCGCACTGCTCGCTGGAGGACGCAACCATCACCTACAGCTCTTATGCAGACTGACTCGCATTAATCATTTACACAAGTGTTCCTCACACACACTCATATAACAGCTTCTGTCAAGTCCACTTGGAAAACTACTATCCAGCTGAAAGCACCCGGCAACTTTTCAATTTCACCCCAGCCTCCTTCTCTGTATATCTACCCATGGTATGCCAATTGTTATCTCTTGGTATTGAACATTTATGCTAAATGCTAAAGGTAGCTTTCCATATGAAGTGATTCAGCTCTGCACATCATGTACATTACTACATTTACTAAACATTTTTAGTTTATTTACTGCAGTTTGATGGGAAGTAATGGTGTCTTTTACCCTGTCACCTAACCATTATTTTAACCTCGAGCACTGGAATCTGTAAAACTGATCAGCATGAATGAACCAGCAACTGGAGAGTGTTTTTTAATGTATCATTTATGTAATTTCGTGCTTTATATTGTACTAAGCATGCCAGAATAGTAATTTATTGCCATTGTATAGTTCATTGAAAGCAGAAATGAATGAGCTGGAGGGAAAGATGGTTATAGTCTGGTTCCAGGCTTAATGAAAGATTGAATTTCGCAATGAGGTCTGATAACTATATTCTTCCTTATCAAGCAGAGTGAAATAAAAGGACATCATATGTTTGTGTTTTCATTTTTTTCAGACAGTAGCTGAGAGCAAGAGATAATGTTTTCATCGAGGTTAATGGTTTGTGTAAGAAGACTACAAATTATTGGTCATTTGTCAGCTGCAAAATTAAAGCAGCTGCAAACTATTTCTGTGCTGCTAGTCATCAAACAGAATTGCAGGTTTAATTACTATTTTCAAACACTTTTCACAATCAGTCCCCGATCTTACATTGGTCAAACAAACATGTGGTCCGCCCCAAAACCACACTATTGGCTGAGAGCCGTCTCCAAGATTTCTGGTTGGATAACAAGCTTGGGCCACAGTCAGATTAGTTTTTTTGCCATTTACAGAGTCTAGAGAGTCGCGTATAGCCTACAGGTGTCATATCTCCACACAAAAAAAATTCAGAAGTGATATAATAGTTGTGGGTGAGAAACAGATCAGAAAAAGAAAAAAAGAGGAATGTGGAAGTGAAAGTGAACATTTACAGGTAAAAAAGGACATAAATATGTATCTGTTTCTCGCCCACACCTATCATATCGCTTGGGAAAACATGGATTAAACCACTGGAGTATTATAGATTACTTTTACATTGACTTTGTGATTTTTGCAGATTAAAAGTTCTGGCCACCATTCACTTGCATTGTATGGACCTACAGAGCTGAAATATTCTTCTAAAAATCTTCATTTGTGTGCTGCAGAAGAAAGAAAGTCATACACATCTGGGATGGCATGAGAGTGAGTAAATGATGAGAGAATTTTAATTTTTTTATTTGACTAAACCTTTGCTACTTTAACCGAGGACATTGATATATATATATATATATATATATATATATATATATATATATATATATAAACATTCATGAGGTGTAAACACATTGTCACATTATACCAGAGAAAATGATATAGAGATAGCAGATAGCGTTCATCAATAGCGTACCACCCTCTGGTGGCTGAAGTATGACATTATTATTACTAACACACCTGATTAATCTTCCTATAAATGAAGTCAAGGTCCCACTTTTTATTAGGGATATTCAATTAAAGGCATAGAGTTCACCCAACAATAGACATTGTCATCATTTTCTCACCCTCATTGTTTCAAAGTCGTATGACTTTTGTCTGAAAACACAAAAGAAAATTTTAGGCAGAATGCCAGCCTTAGTCACCATTCACTTTCTTTGTATATGGGTTTCATATGGGTTCAAATGTTTTTTTTAATTTTTTTATGAGCTATCCTTTACTACAGGGGTTCTCAACGGGGGCGTTCAAAGGATGCCAGGAGAGGCTGACAGTAAAGTAGGGTTACAGATGGGGGGCGTTTATCAGTCATAATAATCATATCTATAGTCAAGTTCCTCTTAGCATTAAAACGTTTATCTAGACTTGGAGTATATCTGTTGGTTCTCAATTATATTGGTACGCATTTGTACCACAGATCATCTGATTTTGAAGTCTAGCGATGCATCTGAAGTATCTGGTTTAGCAGCATCAAATACACAGGCGGAGGTACAACCTCGGCACCTGTATGGCTCTGTAGGTGGATACGGCTCAATGGACAGAGCAGCACGAGCACAAAGCAGGTGCATTTTTACTCGCAGACCGGACTCGAGCTCTTAAACTCGCAGCTTTGTGAGAAAGAGTGAGAAGCAGAAACCATTTGAATTGGGCACAGAATTCTTCACCACCACCCTTGAATTTACTATTGGAACACTGCCTGTACTGTAGGCAGAAATAAATTGATAATAAATATTATAATATCACAACTTCAGCTCTATTAAATTTGTCATAGGCTACATTAGGGGAGTGAGGGAATATAATTAATTTTTGTTACAACTTATATATATTTTATATTTTTTGTATTTTTAAAAAAAAATTTTTTTAAAGAGGAAACAGAAATGTGTTCATCAAAAAAAGGTTGAGAACCACAGCTTTACTACTATGGTCATAAACGATGTAAAAATAAATGGATTGTCGCAGGTAGATTTTTATTGGCACATTACACCAATTTCGCATTGCATGTAAACACCTTAACCGCCGTTCTCACCGGTTTATCCAATGTGGGCATGTGTTAAGCAAAGAATAATTTCAAATGTGATGTAAACGCAGATTTCTTTCTTAGATGGATTTTTTTAAATAAGCATATTTTTTGGGGAGTAAGTAAATAAAGTATTGGTGTGCATGTAAACGGGCTCAATGACTGGAACAGCACTTGAATTTGGATATCAGACGTGAGGACGGAGTAAATCGATCAACCCCGACTACAGTGAGCATCACTTGACATCAGTTCCAAGATGGTGGTGACCGAGCATAACGTGGTGTTGGGTTTTTGTGAAGTATTTTTCCCTGCTCGAATTGTATGAACATGCAATATACAAAAAACATGAGAATTTTGTGTTCATAACTTTTATGTTTTAGCCATAATTGGCATAACAACACAAAATGTTCTTGTTCAGTCACAGTGCCATCTTGTGATGTGTACATGAGAACTTGAAGTGTAATTTTAACTCGGGTATCCCACCTCAGACCGCGTTTGGAATGCAGCAATTTACCAAACTGGCTAGCTTCACATTGGCTGCTACCGAGGTTGGGGTATGGGTAGTTTTGGAGGTAGGGTTTTAGGTTTAGGATTAGTATAACTGCAGGGTTCCCACTCTTTTCAAGGCTGTAAGATTAAAAAAAAAAAATACATGAGTGGCCATTAAAATTGTGGTTATTAGAGGGTTATTTTTCCAAATTCCGTATTCGATAGTTTCATTAAATTTCATCATCAAAATGGTGTCTAATCAAATGAATTTGTTACAAATACAACCCCAATTCCAAAAAAGTTGGGACAGTATGAAAAATGCTAATAAAAACAAAAGGAGTGATTTGCAAATTATATTCACCCTTTGCTATATTGAAAGCACTACAACTACACATTATATGATGTTTCACCTTGTGAATTTCATTGTTTTTTGAAAATGTACAGTCATTTCAATTCAGTTGATTGCAACACACTCCAAAAAAGTTGAGACAGGGGCAATTTAAGACTAATATCAATCTGACGAGTTGAAATAACAAGGCGATGTGAAACAAGAGATGTTAAACAGGTGAGGCAATCGTGTCATAGTATGTAAGGAGCCTCAAAAAACAGCCTAGTCCTTCAAGAGCAAAGATCATTCAAGACTTGTCAATTTTCCAACAGATGCTTCAGCAAATAATCCAGCACTTTGAGAACAACGTTCCACAAAGACAAACTGGAAGGATTTTGGGCATTTCTCCCTCTACAGTGCACAATATAGTTAAAAGATTCAAGGAAAAACATAATTCATCTGTATGGATATCATGAACATGGGCTTGAGATTACTTTAGTAAACCTTTGTTAGTCAACACCACTCGCCACTGCATCAACAGATGCAAGTTAAGACTTTACTATGTAAAGCAGAAGCCATACATCAACACTGTCCAGAAGTGCTGCTGACTTCTCTGGGCTCGGTCTCATCTTAGATAGAAAGTAGAATAGTGGAACTGTGTTTTTTGGTCCGATGAGTCCATAATTCAAATAGTTTTTGAAAAACACAACCGTCGTGTTATCCGGGCCAAAGAGGAAAAGGGCCATCCAAGCTGTTATTAGCGTCAGGTCCAAAAGCCAGTGTCTGTATGTGCCAGGGGTGTATCAGTGCCCATGGCATGGGCAACTCGCACATCTGTGAGGGCACCATTAAAGCAGACAGATATGTACAAATACTGCCATCCAGCACCGTTTTTCCAGGGAAGTCCCTGCATTTTCCAGCAGGTCAACTTCAAACCACATACTGGCCGAATAAGCAGAGAGTGCGGGTGCTAAATTGGCCTGCCCACAGTCCTGACCATCTCCAACTGAGAATGTGTGGTGAATTATGAAGCACACCATCTGGCAACGAAGACCCCATACCATTGTGCAGCTAAAGAACTACATAACGGATGAATGGGGAAATTCCACTTTCTAAACGTAAACTTGTGTCTTCAGTGCCCAAATGTATAATAAGTGTTATTAGAAGAAATGGTGATGTTTCACAGTGGTAAACACTCAACTGTCCCAACTTTTTTGGAGTGTGTTGCAATCATCTGATTTGAAATTACTGTACATTAAAAAAAAAAAAAAGGAAATTCAAAAACATCATATAATGTGTAGTTGTGGTGCTTTCAATTTAGCAAAGCGTGAAAATTTATAAATCACTCCTTTTTGTTTTTATTAGCATTTTTCATACTGTCCCAACTTTTTCAGAATTTGGGTTGTATAATAAAATGAAAATAGAATTATTTTAACAAATGAAGTGCTTTTCAACAAAATCCTCACAGCACAATCCGAAACAACACGAGATATTTTTGTCAAATGACCTGCTGCACAACAGATCATCACAGTTATATGGCTTTAATAATTATTATTGCATTAAACATCATCTTATTTCCCATCCCACAAGTCCATTTAAATCAAGCTTTTATTTTGGTGTTTTTGTGCGTTTTTGATGGTAGTTTCTCACCTCTGGATAAGCAGTTTGCTACATAACCCAGTGTGATAATTGAACCCCAAAAAGCTATGATTTCATTAAAAGAATCATATTGTCTGTATGTGTTGCACACTTCAGAGCGCTCTGCTTACTATCATCTACTACACACATACACGCACTCATAGTATGCAGGATGCTCATGATGAAGTGTTTTCAGTGTATGAGCGACTGGCTTCACTCATTCATCTTAAAGCATGCAGCACATGCAGCTTATACTGTATATTTATTTATATCACAGCCTTTTACAGTTTAATAATCACACTTGAACATAGCAATTGTAATTTGACTAAGTGAGCATTAAAGCATTCACTTTTGTCACAGATACACTATATTGCCAAAAGTATTCGCTCACCCATCCAAATAATTGAATTCAGGTGTTCCAATCACTTCCATGGCCACAGGTGTATAAAATGAAGCACCTAGGCATGCAGACTGCTTCTACAAACATTTGTGAAAGAATGTGCCTCTCAGGAGCTCAGTAAATTCCAGCGTGGTACTGTGATAGGATGCCACCTGTGCAACAAGTCCAGTCGTGAAATTTCCTCGCTACTAAATATTCCACAGTCAACTGTCAGTGGTATTATAAAGTGGAAGCGATTGGGAATGACAGCAACTCAGCCACGAAGTGAAATGACAGAGCGGGGTCAGCGGATGCTGAGGCGCATAGTGCGCAGAGGTCGCCAACTTTCTGCAGAGTCAATCGCTACAGACCTCCAAAGTTCATGTGGCCTTCAGATTAGCTCAAGAACAGTGCGTAGAGAGCTTCATGGAATGGGTTTCCATGGCCGAGCAGCTGCATCCAAGCCATACATCACCAAGTGCAATGCAAAGCGTCGGATGCAGTGGTGTAAAGCACTCCGCCACTGGACTCTAGAGCAGTGGAGACGCGTTCTCTGGAGTGACGCATCATGCTTCTCCATCTGGCAATCTGATGGACGAGTCTGGGTTTGGCAGTTGCCAGGAGAACGGTACTTGTCTGACTGCACTGTGCCAACTGTGAAGTTTGGTGGAGGAGGGATTATGGTGTGGGGTTGTTTTTCAGGAGCTGGGCTTGGCCCCTTAGTTCCAGTGAAAGGAACTCTGAATGCTTCAGCATACCAAGAGATTTTGGACAATTCCATGCTCCCAACTTTGTGGGAACAGTTTGGGGATGGCCCCTTCCTGTTCCAACATGACTGCGCACCAGTGCACAAAGCAAGGTCCATAAAGACATGGATGAGCGAGTTTGGTGTGGAAGAACTTGACTGGCCTGCACAGAGTCCTGACCTCAACCCGATAGAGCACCTTTGGGATGAATTAGAGCGAAGACTGCGAGCCAGGCCTTCTTGTCCAACATCAGTGTCTGACCTCACAAATGCGCTTCTGGAAGAATGGTCAATTATTCCCATAAACACAATCCTAAACCTTGTGGAAAGCCTTTCCAGAAGAGTTGAAGCTGTTATAGCTGCAAAGGGTGGGCCGACATCATATTAAACCCTATGGATTAAGAATGGGATGTCACTTAAGTTCATATGCGTCTAAAGGCAGATGAGCGAATACTTTTGGCAATATAGTGTATGTCAAATTCAGTTACATTCTGCATTTTATAGCTAATGCAATTTTTATAACAACTCAAATGTTATTTTAGTTAACACTACAGCAGTGTTGAAGTGAAAAAAACTGCACTCTCAATCCTTAAAGCTTGAGTCTCCCCAAACCTTGTCAGCAACACAATCAAACAGTTTTATTATACTAAAATATTTCAGATATAAGACAAATAATTATATTCCAGGACATTTAGACATTTTTTCTCATTTACCATGACTTTTCCATGACTGGAAAACTCAATTGCAAAATTCCAGGTCGTGTGGGAACCCTGGTAACTACATGTAGGAACTTTAAATGTAAGCACAATGTAACAGCATGTACACAATAAGTACATTGTATTAAATGCTTAATTTGTTTAAAGCCAGTAGTAGATAATATTTAAAGATACCTACATTTAGATATTAAATTTTAAATGAAGAACAGTTAAGGAAATAATCTTAATAACCGAGTCATGTGGTGTAGAAAGACTTTTCACATACTTTTATTTCCACAGTTCTCTAACATTTTTTTATTTTTTTACATTATTTAAGAACAGACTGTTATACACAGATATTGAAGCAGGTCAAAGGAGGGGAAGTGAACAGAACAGAACCCAATACAAAATGGTCTACTCAAAGCACAACAAAATGTGTATAAAATAATGTGGGAGCACCAGTGTGGTGACTACCACCAACTCGATTTCATCCGTTATTTTAATTTTTTAAAAAGATTAATAAAAATACAATCTTTTCATGGACCGTGAGAAAACTGCAAAAATTAGAGGGATCTAAAGGTGATGATGATGATGATGATGATTGGGCAGTTTTTCAGAGGGCAAACGTGACACAACTTCTTTATTTTATTCTTCTAAAACAAGTGGCCAGGCTTAAATCGACTGCACAGAAAAAAAAAAAATGCACACGGCAACTACCACTGGCTACTTTTCACCATATATTTGTAGACTCCACATGATCAACGACAGTACACATTGAGAAAAGAAAATTCTATAGGACCGTAGAGAGCATGATAACGCCTTCTGAATCTCAGCTGGTCTTCTCCGTGCTGTAGTGCTTCAAGGTTTGGGAACCTATTGGGTTACGTGGAGTGGGTGATTTTTTTTTTTTCAGCATTTAAAAAAACAAATTGAATGTAAATAAAGTGACAACATCATGTAATGGTCATAAGAGGAAACAAAGAGCAGCTTCTAGTGAAAGTGGTAGCCCATGGCAAGAGACACGTATGGGATTTGAACATGTGAATTGTGAGCAAACCTCCTCAAATTGGTTAAAAACCTGGTATGAATCAAAGACAACAGTCTCAGCACCAAGTCCCTTTCCTTCTACTTTGAGCTCACACACAAAGCTTCACTTATAAATATTTCAACTACAGACGACACTTTGCTCTTTAACGCAACCCCACCCCCGCCACTGATGAAGCCGCAGTCGCAGAGGTTCGACGGCTTGTTCAAGTGCTCCTCGGAGAGAAGCTTTGCAGACATCTGTCACTCAAATAGCAGAACAAAGGGAGGAGTCGAGTTGCCTTCTAAATGTCCTGGGTTTGGGAATGTCGGTGTGCCTTTCTTTCCTCTTTCCTTTGAGATAGTGTGTTATTTGAGGAGACCTGGTTTGACAACCACGGCAAGGTGTTGCCCCCTCCCTCCCAAAAACCCTCCCCCACCCCCAATTCAGCAGTGGGTCGGGGCAAGGTGCGGCCCATCTGTGGTACCCTCTCGCCCAGATGTAAGCATTTCTTTGACTTGGATGATGGAGCCATGCACAGAATGCCCTGGGGGCTGCGGCCCAGCCCTGGATATTAGCTCTGGAGCTCGTCCCTGTCATCTGTTGGCAGGGAAGTAGTTGGGGTCCAGGTAGTTGTAGCCTGTGCTCTGCGGTAAGCAGTAGTCTTTGTCCAGAAAGGTTTCGGCCTGGTAGACTGGCTCCATTCTGTGTGTGGGCTTGTGGGTCTCTGTTTTAAACAGACTGAAGAGATAAACAGAAAGTTGTGTGGTTAGGACAATACTGGTCCAATACAATCCTTTCACATTGCAACTGTGTTATATAAGGGCGAAAGTTTTGTGCTTGAGACCGATCAAGTAACTGTACTTATAACTTCTCACAGGGCAACATAATTGCTTAAAGGAGTAGTTCACCCAAAAATGAAAATTATTTCATAATTAACTCACCCTCTTGCCATCCCAGATGTGTATGACTTCTGGTTTTTAGAAGAATATCTCAGCTCTGTAGGTCCATTCAATGCAAGTGAATGGTGACCAGAACTTTGAATTTGAAATTTTGAAACAGATCAATATTTAAGACCTTTTTTCCTGTAAATGTCCACTTTCACTTCTACATTCTCCTTTTTTTGTTGGTGTGGCAATTAGCATTCTTCATGCATATCGCCACCTACTGGTCATGACTGGTCAAAGGTGGAGATTTATAGTAAAAGAGGACTTATACATTTATCTATTTTTCCACCCACACCTATTATATCGCTTCTGAATCATGGACTTACCCACTAGAGTTTCATCAGTTTTTGCCGACTTTGTGATTTTTGTTGCTTCAAAGTTTATCACATTCACTTGCATTGTATGGACCTACAGAGCTGAAATATTCTTGAAAAAAAATCTCCATTTGTGTTCTGTTGAAGAAAGAAAGTCATACACATCTGGGATGGCATGAGGGTGAGTAAATGATGAGAACATTATTATTTTTGGGTAAACTATCCCTTTAATGACGCAAAGTTGCCATATAACTTCACAACAGGACTGATATTCTCCATTTTAAGTTGCAGTATTTCCAGTAGCAGTATTTCCTGCCATCATTTTCCTTTTTTTGTCCACTTGCACCTGGCCAAAAGCAGCATCGTGGAGATCTCATTCATCTTTATTTCTCATTGGATTCTGCATCAATCCACATAAATTTATTTAAAATCAATTTGAAATTCTGACAAGGTATGTACACTAATGTCTGGGGATTAACATGACCAACACATTTTGTGAAAATAGAGGGGAAACAATGTGTCACACGCTTGAAAAAACCATGATGTGCACTGATTTAGCGATGATAAAGTTTGAAGTGCCATTTCATTGACCATGTTTACATGCATTTAAGAAAACTGTTTATTCCAGGGTTTTTGCAGAAAGTGGCGTTCTGAAACGTCATGTAAACTAGAACGCTGATTTACTTTCGCCATTTAAGGGATTAAGAGAAAGCGGTTTAACACACCAAGGTTTCTCCTGAAGAGCACAGCTTATTGTGGTTATGTAAATGCATAAGCAGCATTGTTACAGGTTTTTGAGGAGTGCGCTGTAAATAAATAGTATATCCGTAAATAAAGCGAAGAAACAGAATAAAATAGTGACGATTTCCTCAGATCCCATGTTTGTCATTTACAAGTGTCGTGGGAAAATTATGTTGCTGTGGAGAAAGCTGCTTACTGAGTCTGACCAAGCCACATACATAAGGGAGTAAAGAGAAAGCCATGAACACAGCTCATGTAAACGCATACACCAATTTGGAGCCTTAACTTCAATGTCTTTCCCCACTTTCTGTAGCTAACACTGGCATTTATAAACAGGAGGTACTCGCTTGACTCAACTGCACAGCCTCACACAGAAATGGATTGTGTGAAGCACTGCATGCTTATTTATTACATGCGACGCATGTCCCAGGGATAATAAACACAAGAGACCATTTACTGTACAGAAAATGAAGATTCTTCATCCACAAGTGGGCGAGTGATATGGGCAAGCTGCTGTATCTCTTCGCATCACGCAAAAACGCTCACTCACTTTCATCTGAACCCGTTTCAAAAGAGAAACCACCCGAGAGAGACCCAACATGTGCACATTAGAGACTGAGAAGGACGTGTCCATTCAGCAAGCTTCAGCAGGTATACTGTAGAGACTGAACGGCAGCCAGAGAAAATAATGAGTTTTGAACTCGAGCATTCAAAATTTTTATCTCTGTATGTAGTGTCTAATAATGCATTGGAAATGTACACTTAAGTTTCTCTTGCCATTAAAGTTTGATATGAATTGAATCTACACATTTGATCCACTGATTTTATGGCATGTACAGTTGTGCTCAAAAGTTTGCATACCCTGGCAATAATTGTGAAATTTTGGCACTGATTTGGAAAATATGACTGATCATGCAAATTTAAGGATAGTGATCATATGAAGCCATTTATTATCACATAGTTGTTTGGCTCCTTTTTAAATCATAATGATAACAGAAATCACCCAAATGGCCCTGATCAAAAATTTACATACCCTTGAATGTTTGGCTTTGTTACAGACACACAAGGTGACACACACAGGTTTAAATGGCAATTAAAGGTTAATTTCCCACACATGTGGCTTTTTAAATTGCAATTAGTGTTGTGTATAAATAGTCAATGAGTTTGTTAGCTCTCACGTGGATGCATTGAGCAGGCTAGATACTGAGTCATGGGGAGCAGAAAAAAAAAACTGTCAAAAGACCTGCGTAACAAGGTAATGGAACTTTATAAAGATGGAAAAGGATATAAAAAGATATCCAAAGCCTTGAAAATGCCAGTCAGTACTGTTCAATCACTTATTAAGAAGTGGAAAATTCAGGGATCTCTTGATACCAAGCCAAGGTCAGGCAGACCAAGAAAGATTTCAGCCACAACTGCCAGAAGAATTGTTCGGGATACAAAGAAAAACCCACAGGTAACCTCAGGAGAAATACAGGCTGCTCTGGAAAAAGACGGTGTGGTTGTTTCAAGGAGCCCAATACGACGATACTTGAACAAAAATGAGCTGCATGGCCAAGTTGCCAGAAAGAAGCCTTTACTGTGCCAATGCCACAATGTGTGCATGTACAGCAAAAAGGTAAACTAGGTCTTTTGAGAGATTTTTGTCTTTTTGTTGTCTTTTAGGGGAGAATGTGTTATTCCCATTGAAATCTTCAGAAGTATTTATTTTTTTTCTGATAATTTTTTTTTTATTATTGATTCATACAGATATCAAAGAAAAGCAAAACATATATACACAGAATCAACATTTAACCCCCACTATTACCCCACCCTGACCCTCAACAAACATCCCTGTGGTCACATATAGTATACACACACACTTGACATGCCTCACAGCTTCTGGCACACTGCAATTTGGAGTGACGAGACCAAAATAGAGCTTTATGTTCACAACCATAAATGCTATGTTTGGGGAGGGGTCAACAGGGCCTAAAGTGAAAAGAATACCATCCCCACTGTGAAGCATGGTGGTGGCTCACTGATGTTTTGGGGGTGTGTGAGCTCTAAAGGCACGGGGAATCTTGTGAAAATTGATGGCAAGATGAATGCAGCATGTTATCAGAAAAATACTGGCAGACAATTTGCATTCTTCTGCACGAAAGCTGCGCATGGGACGCTCTTGGACATTCCAGCACGACAATGACCCTAAGCACAAAGCCAAGTTGACTCTCCAGTGGTTACAGCAGAAAAGGTGAAGGTTCTGGAGTGGCCATCACAGTCTCCTGACCTTAATATCATCGAGCCACTCTGGGGAGATCTCAAATGTGCGGTTCATGCAAGACGACCAAAGACTTTGCATGACCTGGAGGTGTATTGCCAAGATGAATGGGCAGCTATACCACCTGTAAGAATTTGGGGCCTCATAGACAACTATTACAAAAGACTGCACGCTGTCATTGATGCTAAAGGGGGCAATACATAGTATTAAGAACTAAGGGTATGCAGACTTTTGAACAGGGCTCATTTCATTTTTTTCTTTGTTGCCATGTTTTGTTTTATGATTGTGCCATTCTGTTATAACCTACAGTTGAATATGAATCCCATAAGAAATAAAAGAAATGTGTTTTGCCTGCTCACTCGTGTTTTCTTTAAAAATGGTACATATATTACCAATTCTCCAAGGGTATGCAAACTTTTGAGCACAACTGTATATACTTGTATCAAAGAATAACACCTGTAAAAAATATGTCTAATTAACTACTGTACATATTTAACGTACATATTGAAATAATTTAATTAAATGAGGACTAACCAAGTTTTTTGAGACAAAGTATAAACATATTTATGTTTTCATGTTTATTGTAATGTATCATGTACCATAATTTAATCGTGATTAAATCGTGATTATTCACAGAAAAACATGCGATTAATTAGTTAAAAAGCTTTAATCGGTTCACAGCCCCAAAAAATAGGGTTCCTATGCCATTGCTGAAAAATTGTGATGCACTAAGATTTGTTTTTTAATCACATCATGACTCTATGAATCAAATTGGAATGAATCAAAAGTGCCTAAAATGATTTAAAGTATAGAGGCTGGAGGCAGTTAAAGGGGTAGCTGGCAGACTGTGACTCACCAGTCAGAGCAGGTACTGCAGAAGTCCACGGCATGGTCCTGTGGGCAGTCCTGGCAGTGCCACCGAACACCCTGAATGGGCTCCATGCCACACACATCACACTGAGAAAGAATTACATGCAAAAATGAATTAATAAGAACAACATTACACTTTCCAGATGATCCATAATCCTGACCTAGCTAAACTTCTGAGGTTGGCAATTTTGCCATCCTATCCCATCTTTTGGGATGTCCTGATAGGAAAAATGATTCGTAGAGAAGAAAAGAAAAAATCTTTTCACTTTTAAAAACTGGTGTGATATGAGAAGATATATTGTACCTTAATATAAGCTTAATTTAAAAAGCACATAAGTCAATATAGCTAATATACGCAATATGTTAATCACCTGCGAGTGCATTTGTGTGTGTGTACCTTATAGCCGACGTGCTGTGTGAGAGCGCTCTCGGCCTGGATCTCCTGTAGTTTCTGTTTCTTGAGTTTCTTTAGCTCCAGTAGCTCCTTGTACTCTGGCAGGTGCCTCAGCTCCTCTGGTACACTGTCCTCATCCTGAAACATCATAGCAGAGACAGAACTCAACAGAACTACTCACCACACCAAACCTACTGCTTTTCATACTATAATTTTGAAATACTGTCCTGCAATGATGTGCCTTTTTTCTATTTGGAGGCAAGGATAAAACATTTTTTAAATCACACAGAAACTCCCCATTATCTCTCCACTCTCACTACAAGTAAAAACTAAAACAGAATTAAATATTCTGGTGACAATTCATTCAGATACCTGAACATTTTTAATGAAAAGAACAATGAAAGAGTAACAAATTAATAATGAATTTTCCCTTGCATCTGCTTATATTTGAAACAACTTGATAATCACTATGAAAATAGGTTCAGATTAATGAAAGGAAAAGCGATACATTCATAAAATCCAATTTAAGCTCCATTTTGTTTGATTCCAATCTTTCCAAACAGGTTTTGATTTGTATTTCGAGGTTATGATTTGTAGTACTGTTTTTAGTGCATTTAAGGTACACTGATGCTTGGCAACGTGTGGCAGGCTCTGTTCTCTGCAGGGTCCACTGACCCGGCATCTCATAAAGGTTACATATCAGAGGCAGAGAGAGAAAATGTCAACCCACTGCACAGCCAGTTTACAGTCATGGTAAACACAACCCTGTCTAAAATCCCCAGTCAAGTCAGCTCTAATGATGTTGGCAGTGGTGTCTGTCAAAAGGCACATCATCATTACCAAATGATCAAACATCAAGCAAATTCCAGCTGTGGAAATGCCAGTTTGCTGACTTTAATGGGTTTCCTGTTTGAGCAAGATCATCAAATGTTTGCCAAAAGGAAAGGGTGGGAGTTACTATGATGAAACAGCTTTTTTTTAATTTATTTATTCTGCTGTTAAGTCTCAGAGTCTACAAACTGCACAAACACTGAAGTCAAGTGAACAAAAAACAATATGCTCTTAAATCAATTGACGCAACAGAAGGGAGTCATTTGGGTTTGGACTATTAAAGGAATATTCCGGGTTCAGTACAAGTTAAACTTAATCAACAGCATTTGTGTTGTGTCAATGTTGATTAACACAAAAATTAATTTAGACTCGTCCCTCCTTTTCTTTAAATAAGGCAAAATCGAGGTTACATGAGGAACTTACAATGGAAGTGAATTGGGCCAATTTCTCAAGGATTTTAAGGCAGAGATGTGACGCTTAAGCACTCACATTAATTCTTTTGTTGAAACTTGTGTATTATTTGAGCTTTACAGTTGTTTAAATCATTGTTTTTACAGTTGTTTTAGGGTTTAAAGGTGTTACATTGTCATGGCAACGAAGTTGTAAAATTGGATATAACTCCACACAGAAAAGGTTGGTAAACCATTTTATAACACCAAAATCATGTTAACACACATATTGTTTATGTCTTGTGGCTAAACTTTTGAAACAGTGAGTATTTTAAAGGGATAGTTCGCCCAAAAATAAAAATTCAGTCATTGTTTACTCACCCGTGTTGTTATAACTCCATTTGACTTTTTTCTTTTTCTTAACACAAAGGGAGAAATTGTGAAAAACATTTTGTGCTGTGATGTCACACAGTGGCAGGTTATGGTGACCACCTCTTCAAGTTTCAAAAGCACGCAAAAGCATAAATAAGAAGTCTAATAAATGATTCCATGAGACTCATGATTATAATGAAAGCATACAATGAGGTTTGGTGAGAAACAAACCGAAATCTAATGTATTATTTTGTGAAACTGTTGACAGACAGTTGCTCTCCTCTGCGCGTTCATGAGACTGCACAAGAGAAACAATTCACGCAGCCCCCTTGTGACATGGAGCGTTCAAGAGAAAACACATTTTGTTTATTTAAATCCAGGTCCACCACAACGATAGAAACACCAGAACACAACACAGCTGCACACAAGGTGGCCTGGGTAGCTCTGCGAGAATTGACGCTGACCACCACCCCTGGAGTCGCAAGTTCGAATCCAGGGTGTGCTGAGTAACTCCAGCCAGGTCTCCTAAGCAACCAAATTGGCCCAGTTGCTAGGGAGGGTAGAGTTATATGGGGTAACCTCCTCGTGGTCACGATTAGTGGTTCTCGCTCTCAGTGGGGCGCATGGTAAGTTGAGCGTGAATCACGGAGATTAGTAAGAGCCTCCACATGCTGTGAGTCTCCGCGGTGTCATGCACAACGAGCCACGTGATAAGATGCGTGGATTGACGGTCTCAGAAGTGGAGGCAACTGAGACTTGTCCTCTGCCACCCAGATTGAGGCGAGTAACCGCGCCACCACGAGGACCTAGTAATGTTAATTGGGCATTCCAAATTGGGAGAAAAGGGGATTAAAAAAAACAAAAAACAAATGCACACAAACCAGACAACCGAACTAACAAAACATGTCTGAAGAGTTTGTAGTCCAACAATAGATGCATTTATATATAAGTTCTGTTCTCTGGTTTGTGTGCAGCTGTGCTGTGTTCTGTTCTTTAGTATCACTGTTTTTAGGACCTGTTTTTAGATATACAAAATGCGTTTTCGCCTGAACGCCCCTTTTCGCCAGCACGCTGCGTGAACTAATGGTCTCGTGGAGTCTCATGAATGCGCAGAGGAGAGCAACGGTCGGTCAACAGTTTCAATAAATAATACATTAGATTTTTGTTTGTTTCCCACCAAAGCTCATCGGCTGCTTTCATTACAATCATGAGACTCATGGAATAATTTAATAGACTTCTGAATTATACTTTTGCATCCTTTTGAAGCTTGAAGAGGTGGTCACCATAAACTGCCATTGTATGACATTACTGAGCACAAAATGTTTTCACAATTTCTCCCTTTGTGTTAAGAAAAAGAAAAAAGTCAAATGGGGTTATAACAACACAGAGATAAGTAAAAAAATGAGGAACTAACCCTTTAACGTATACTAACTGGCCCCATTTATTTTCATTGCTCCACTGACAAGTCGAAATACATTTTTGTGGCGATCAATATTATGCCACAAATGCTGCTGATTGAGCTTAACTTTTATTGAACCCAGAATATTGTTTAACAACACAAACTAAAGAGGGAGCTCTAAGATTTTGGACCGTGAAATCTTATCCAGGACTGACCGAATCATCTGCACCGTTATCTTGCAGGCTGTTGAAAAAGTGAGAACGTTCGTCCTCATCATCCATGTAGACAGGCGGCTCGTATGAGGTGAGGAACGTCGATGGCCTGTACAAGTGTTTATTGAGGTGGTGCTGCCGCTTACTGGAGGCCTACAACAACAGACGAAATATGATAAGTAACAATTTTATTTTTGTGTGTGTGTGTGTGTGTATACACTATATGTGACCACAGGGATGTTTGTTGAGGGTCAGGGTGGGGTAATAGTGGGGGTTAAATGTTGATTCTGTGTATATATGTTTTGCTTTTCTTTGATATCTGTATGAATCAATAAAAAAAAAGTTATCAGAAAAAAAATAAATACTTCTGAAGATTTCAATGGGAATAACACATTCTCCCCTAAAAGACAACAAAAAGACAAAAATCTCTCAAAAGACCTAGTTTACCTTTTTGCTGTACATGCACACATTGGGCGTTCTGCCTGGTACTGGAATACCAGCTTTTGTCAATTTGATGAAGTATTTCTGTACCCTGCTAGCAACCTGTGAAGGAAAACAGAGCTGATGAAGCTCTTCTGATACACAGTAACAGGACTTCACCTAAATTCATTGGTTAAGCTTCTCTACCACATGTTTTAGAATGTAAAGAATCTTATCAGATAAAAAAATAATAATAATATTTAAATCCAGAAAGAACAGTGTCTTAAATGGGGCTTTAAAAATGTTAATTACCTGACTGCTCTATTGAGAAGACTTGATTCTCAATCAATGCAAGGAGAAGAGATTTTCAGACAGAGTGACGGTGAAGAGCAGGGAGCCAATACGCACCTGTTTGGCAGTCCTGTTGCCAAGTTCATCTGCAATCTTCTGCCAGCGTTTAGTCTCGACCTCTTCTGGCGGGAACTTCAAAAGCAGCTGTTCTAGCTTTTTCTACACGTTTTACAACAAAGATGTCTGTGAGATGTCAAACAACCAAGAGCTTACAGCACCAGAGCTTAGGGCTGCACAATTAATCAAAAAAGTAATCAAGATTAGTTACATTACAGCTGCACCACCTGCTCTGTACTATTTTTGGGAGTAGCATACATCCCCCTAAAGCGGCAAATACTCTAGAAGTGGTGATTACTGCTTTTGGAAAAGGTCATGAGGCATCAGTGTATTACTCCCTGTTAATTCAGAGTCTGGGGGATGGAGCTTCAACGTCTCTCAAGAGATTATGGGAGAGAGATTTACATTTGGTACTGGAGGAGGGAGTGTGGGCTAGGGTTCAAAAAAATGTCAAGTCTACATCTAGAGATTCAAGGGTGTGTCTGATGCAATTTAAGATTTTGCATCGATTCTATTGGACACCCTCTAGATTGTATAGGCTTGGTCTTAAAGACACACCCACCTGTTGGCAAAGCCAATCAGAAGACGGGGACACAACCCATGTTTTTTAGGGATGTGTAAAGATCCAAGAATTTTGGTTGTGGGTTCAGAGATTTATGTGTGACTTATTGGACACTCAATTTTCATCTTGCCCCAGACTCTGCATCTTAGGTGATGGGGCAGTCATACATTTTGGGGACAGTCACTTAAAAAGTTGGGTCCTAGCCGGAGTTATGGTTGGCAGACAAATTATCCTTAGGGGGTGGAAGACGGCTGGGGCATCCTCGTTTCGGGAGTGGTGCGGGGTGGCAGCATTTGAGGAGGTGATATTTAGAAGGCTGGGAAAATGGGACTTGTTTGGTAGGAAGTGGGGTGGATATTTGGCTTTTTTGGAGGGTTCTCAGGGAGGGGCAGTGGAGAGGCATTTTTAATGTTTTGTTTGATGTGTATGTGCATTCTTGTTTTTTGAAAGTATTTTTTTTTATGTTTTTTTTATTTTTATGTTCTAATTGTAAGTGACCACTGGGGGGGGGGGGGGGGGGGTTTAATGTATATAATTGTTAAAAAATAAATAAAAATAAATTACAGTTGCCACTATTAACTAATGATGAAAACTGTCGATTACAGCATTCTATTTTAAGTCTACTGGTGTGTCAAATGTTTCTATTAATATGTATTTGCAGTGGTTGAGTATTCTAATAAATCCCAGACATCCCCATTGAACAATGAAACAGCATTGACGAATCAGAGACACTTAAATTTGTCAATACTCCCATCAGAAATGACAACCAATCCTAATGCACAATTTAAAAAAAGACTGATGCCAAAATGCTGGTTTTCTTTCAGCTCTGTTCAACTCTGACACGAAACCTATTGCTGACGAAACATCATCCAAAACTCAAAGATGATTTAGAACAAAAGCAAAAAAGGGATGCACCGAAATTTTTGCCATCAAACATTTTGGGCCGAAAATTGCTTAAAATGTAATTGAAAATTTGAAGAGAAACAGTTACTTTAAAATCTGGTAACAAACACTGACAAGGGGAAAAAAATGGTTTATGTTAAAAGATCCTGATTGAATTAAATTTAAAGCTGAAGTATATCATTTCTGCGACACTCGCTCTTTCAATTACCAATGTTTTCAAAACAGCTTTCCATATAAGCCCTTTCCATCATCTGCTGTGGTTCGAACAGTCAGATAGTCCCACCCCGAACTCATGCCATTGGTTGATTAACGTTGTTGGAGTTGGTCTAAATGGGTCACTAAACAAACAGAGCAATTTTATAGTGCCCCAGAGACACAGAATTTAAGTTTTCAAGAACATGAACCTCTGAATGAATGACTTGTAGTTGTTTCTACATATTAAGCTGGGATAGAAGGAAGTATTTTAGCACTGAAAAAGTTAAATACTTCAGCTTTCATTTAAATGGTGGCTGATCATTGATGATACAGCAAATTAATAGTAACTAGGTTGTGCTTACAGTTAAGACATGCGCTGCTTTATTGCTGAGAATTCCGTTTAGTTGCACATTAAAGCCCACATCCCCGGAAGTGAAGAAGCGATCTATCTTGGCAATTAGTGTTTTCCCGTGCTTGTGCAGAGGCTGGGAGGCTGTTCAGGATGACCTGCCGCTAAATTCAGCGGTCAAATATTTCCACCTACTGTTCAAGCTGCACTCTACATCAATGGTGTCAAACACACAAAGAAATCCAAACCAACCTGCTCTGCATCCGGTACTCGAGGTCTCATGCATAAAGAGCAAATTTGCGCTTTTCATCTGAAATCTGAGGATCGGTGAGTGAAGCTGTCACAGAGAAGCCAAGTTCATTTCTCCTCAATCACGGCAATAATGACAACATGGATTATGGACAGATACATGGAAAACTATTAAAAATTGTAAGCACTTTATAGGGTAAAGATGTGGTTTATGTTAGCCAAAAGTCAGTTTTCTATTATATAAAAGTATCTATTGAGTGGTGCAATATAAAAAAATAAAAAAAATAATAAAAAATAAATAAATAAATAAAAATGTAAAAGTCGTTTGAGCCTCTAAGTGTGATCACTTAGGAAAATCATATATTTATACTACATATACATCGATCAGCCACAACATTAAAACCACCTGCCTAATATTGTGTAGGTCCCCCTTGTGCCCCCAAAACAGCGCCAACCCACATCTCAGAATAGCATTCTGAGATGATATTCTTCTCAACACAATTGTACAGAGCGGTTATCTGAGTTACTGTAGACTGTCAGTTTGAAACAGTCTGGCCATTCTCTGTTGACCTCTCTCATCAACAAGGCACAGAACTGCCCCTCACTGGATGTTTTAATTGTAAATTCTGGAGACTGTTGTGTGTGAAAATCCCAGGAGATCAGCAATTACAGAAAAAATCAAACCAGCCTGTCTGGCACCAACAATCATCCATGCGATTATCTAATAAGCCATTTGTTTGGCAGCAGTGCAGTGCATAAAATCATGCAGATACGGGTTAGGAGCTTCAGTTAATGGTCACTTCAACCATTGGAATGGGGAAAAAATTTGATCTCAGTGATATGGAGCATGGCATGATTGTTGGTGCCAGATGGGCACTACCACTACCATGCTTGAGCGTATGTATGATGTTCTTTTTGTGGAACTGGGTGTTTGATTTTGGCTACTTTTGGGAAGGTTCACTACTGTGCCAAGTTTTCTCCATTTGGAGATAATGGCTCTCACTGTGGTTTTTTGGAGTCCCAGAGCCTTTGAAATAGCTTTGTAACCCTTCCCAGACTCATGTATTTCAATCATCTTTTCCTCATAATTTCTGGAATTACTTTTGACCTTGGCATAGTGTGCTACAGGGTAAGACCTGAGGCCGAGCGATGAGGAGGGACGGCTGGGGGAGAATGATCGCAATCAGCCAGGAGAGGGATAAAGAGGAGCTGGGGCCGCAGTTCAAGAGAGAGATGCACGAAGCCTGTCTGTGCGTGTATGTCTTTATGTTTATACGAAGCTGGCTGAAAAGCAGTGAGTGTTTTTATGTGGTGCTGAAAAGCACCAAATGTGAAATTAATGAAATTAAATGTCTTATGTTGATTGTTCACCTGGCTCCCGCTTCCACCTTCCCACATTAAGAACTGATCTGCCACAAACCTATTAACCGTTAATGAAATCTCGCAGTAAACCGAATGTTAAAAATGGTAACCGTGCACATCCCTAATACATACACATACATATATTATATATATATAATTTTTAGGGCAGTAAATCGGTAACATTTTTTACTTGATAATTACATTAATTACATGATATGCCTATTAATTAATTGAATTAATCACAATTAATAACATATATAATATTTGCTGAGAAAGGCCCTGTAATGATAATTATTCAATACCTAATGATTAAATAATTATAATAATTATTTTATTTTTAATTATAAATATAAAATATATTATAAAAATAATAATTTTGACAACAAAAATGTATAAAGACAGACTGTGTTCAAGACGGATAAAGTATTTATAAGACAATAAAAAAGTGGCTTTAGAAGGCAACACTATTATTATTAATATTACTAAACATAAATCTATGATTGGACTATCATTAGTCCACAGCAATTAATTTTGCAACTGAATTTGCGAATCTGTCCGAGATAGATTTATTAAAAGGGCTTTTCTAAGGATGCGTCAATATAAAAATGCATCGGATGGAACCTTCTGGAGCATCTCACTTAGGTTGCATCGTGTCTATACTCAGCATTTCTATGTCGCAGTGTCAAGTTAAACATCCCTGCATTTGGAATTGCGCTCCGTCCAGCTGTTTAAACCTAAGAACACGTTTTCATCTTGAGCTTCTCAATCAGAAGTCTGCAGCATAGTTAAGCTGGATACCTCGACTGCCACGTCATCAAGCATCGTTGAAGGCTGTCTCAATTTTGAGGACACTTGGAAGGCGGCCTCATTTTGCAGCCTTCGTTCGCCACATTTCAGAGGATGCATCAGGTGCATCCTTCGTGGCCTTCAATCACTCACAATCCTTTGCACAATTCAGATTTTTTTTTTAAAGAAAATATCGGAAAACAAATCAAACAGATGTGCCCCTTCCAGGTGGCATCCTCTATTTCTACAAAGTAGCTGAAGTGGTTCACAAATCATTTATTTGAGAAATGTTCATACCGTGACCACGGAGGCAAAAGCCTATATGACGTAGCCATGCAGACTTAAGGCCTCAATATACTTCATATGAAATCGAAGAACGAACAGGTGTAACGTCATTTAGAACAAAATCTGGCCAAAAAGAAGGTAGAGTTCATTTCGGTGGTCCGTAACAGCTCGCCGGGGCGAACTTTTAGGAAAACTTCTGACCGGCTGCTAAACACCTTCTTACTGCCATTGGACCACATCATCGGTAGGTGTGACAAAGAGCTCTACCTACCTTGAGGCTGACAGCTAATTCTGTTTACATTCTTCAATCAGTCAAAATCAGTCAACATGAACACACCGGCGTGTAGAGTTATTAACGAGCTGGTGCAAATTTACCTACATCTGTACGATCGTTCACATAGAGAGATTCTACCACATTTTTATGTCATACGATTTGTTTTTTATGATATATAAAACATTTCTACTGCATATACAGTATATTATTTTAAATAATCATCGATTGGTTAAAACAGTTTCTTTTAATGACCTCATGTGAATTCTACTCATAAAAGCGTAAAGTCATTGATAACACATTTTATTGTCACATTAGTTAAAGTTTTACTTGTCTTGAGCATCCTCATATTTAAATGTACCTCTAAACGCCATCCCACAGCAGTGTGGCAGGTGTCTGAATGTTAGCAAACAGTATACCATTGCACGGCTTTTTCAGTGTACTGAAAAGCATAGTCTGTAATCTGGATTTATTTTGATTCATTACATGTCGTGCAGCTTGCTTGCAAAATACACAGTAAAAGAGCAACGACAAAATTAGAACGTTCCTATTATAATCAAATCAAGGCAAAGACACGGTTTAAAAAATTTTATGCGCTGTCCGTGTAGACGGCTTCATTTATAATGAGGCATTCGTGAGAGAGCAGAACTCAATGTCGCGTTGCTCGATTTTTGTGTCCAATGTTTCCAAAAACTTGAAAAATAATTTAGCTTTGTCATGCTTCTAAGTGGGCCAATGTGAAGTTGATTTACTTATGTAATAAAACAGCAATAAAGTAATTAATCTCAACAATAATAATAGCAATTACAATTTCAAGGGCAAAAATCAACAATTATGATTTTTGCCATTCAAGAGCTTCAGATAAAACATGACAGAAAATGTTAAGGGAAAATTGGACTGAACTTAAGCCACTGATAACCTCATTAGAGGTTTATGTTAATAAAAGGCTCTGAGTTCACAAGTATAGGTGATGGTTTCATACCTGCTCCTCAACGGTCCACAGCTGGTTAAAGGTGTCAGGTTTGCTCTGGTTGCATAATCGCCCTCTGATCATCTGCACACACACCATCGGTAAGAACAGGTCAGCATTAGTCAAACCAGCATATTGTTCAAATCCATATTTGGGTAGTTGACAGATAATATGGACATTAACTTTTGTCAATATGATTTGAAGTTAAAATTTATACTAATGAATTAGGGAAGGTGTATATTTTAGAAGCTGTAACTGGTCACCATTTCAGTTTTTCACTATTTTTAATCACTAATTTGCCTTTACTAGTTTACTATTTGAAATGTCTCATCTGCCATTTTCAATACAAGAACAAGTTCCTTAAAAGTGTTTCATGTGACAAGGCACAATGCTTATCTGAAATAATGGCTCTACGTGGGCGGAATATCGACATCATCTTTCACAGTTGAAAGAATTTTGTGAACCAGCAGACAGAAACATAGCTTGTCTGGACACAGCTCCTTTGGAGCAGACCAGAAAATAACATTTGGATACAGTGTGCAATGAGGTGTAGCTATTTCGCCATATATTATTAGCGTATTTGTATGCTGAGTGCATTTGCTGTTGAAATAATTCAGCAGATTGAATGTGGATTGAGATATTGTGCTTTCAGGGAAGATGTTGTTGTATATGCAGAACACATGCGCATACATGTTCTAGGGCTCAAGCACATATATAACAGGAAACAAACATCAAGTTTAATGTTACATCTTGATCTTATTATGCATCAACCGCAGCAGCACGTTATGAAATATGGTGAAATCTTAGGTCAATGCGAAGAAAAATCATAAGAGTCTGTGTGACAACCTTATACCCTCTACAAAACACAGCAAGCAGGTTCATAAAGTCAAGGCAGCTGTGAAGGGTGACGATGGGACAGTGTACCTGAGTTCTGCTACTGGTCATGCTGTGTTCAGGACCGTCACTTGACGGTAGGGTTGAGGAGTACACGGATGAAGAGTCACCTTCCTTCTTGGAGTCCACGGGACTTTTTGGTCGAGCAGGCAGCCCTACTACAGAAAGACAACAAGCATTTTAATAAGAGCTGTATGCATGCGATTAATTTAAAATGTTTAATGCATAATGTTTGTTCAGCGCGATTAATGCATTTACCGGTTTGACATTAGATTCTGACATTTTATTCAGCTCCGTGCGAGTTCTAAACACTGTCTGAAATAGGGCGTGACCTTTGGGATGTGTCCAGCGGGGACATTACACATGGGTTTGAGACTAAAATTAAAGGAAAATAAATTCAATAATGATTTGGATCATTTCATGTTCTCTGCTTTTTCAATTCGCTGAAGTCATGCTCTTAATACCTGTTCTCCTGATTTCTATGCTATTTTATTATTTTATTTTTATATACATTTTTCTCAATGTGTGTATTGCTTTTTATTCTTATTTCATGTTCTTAATTTATTTTATGTATCTTATATTTTCTTTCAAATTTAAATGTAAAGCACTTTGAATTGCCATTGTATATGAAATGCGCTATATAAATAAATTTGCTCCAGACTTCTGCGGCTGGCTAGCCTTTTGGAGTTCTCCTACAGAGGGTCTGCCGATGCTCCCCTCAAAGTTCAAATAATTTCAACTTTGAACCCATCAAGAATTTGGATGATGTATCTTTACGTGGGCCAGCTCTAAAAGCAGAACAAGACACAGCGCTTTTCATGTTCATGCGCTTGACGCTGGCGTTGATGCCCTGACCCGAATCATGAATGAACGATTCATGATTGCTGTAACAAAACGGATAGCCACAGTCTGCCGGCCGATTAATATTGTGGATGATGAGAGTTTGAGATTTAATGTGCATTGCAATGAATATACAACCTATGGGGACTAGTTCTTTTAATTAAAGGGATAGTTCACCCAAAAATGGAAAAATCTCTCTTTATTTACTCACCCTCATAATATCACAGGTGTGTATGACTTTCTTCACCAGAACACATTTGAAGAAAAATATCTTAGCTCAGTAGGTCCTTAAAATGCAAGTGAATGGAGATTTCTATTCTGAAGGTCCAAAAACAGACAGTCAGCATAAATGCCATTGATATGACTCCAGTAGTTAAATGAATGTCTTCTAAACAAGTACGATCATTTTTGCTTCCGTTAGGCTTAACGAAAGGGTGGATTTCAAGAGGTCTCTCGTGTGACATATTCGCGTTGCCATTATACTGATGTAATCCAGGATAAGCACACAAATGCACCATTGTGAGTAAAAAAACAGAAAAATACAGATCTAAACCAAAACCAACCAAGCTACTGTACAGCGTTCCTCTATCTCAATTGTAAACAGCACTGCTCTTCCGGCTGTGACGCACGTGCCTCAGTTCTCGTGTCTTTCAAATGCCAATGCGATTACGTCACACCTGCGTACCGCTGCAGAACGGAAGCATGATTTAGAGTTAAAAAAAAAAAAAAAAAAAAGTACTTAAATATTTCTCTTTTATGCACCAAAATCGATCGTTTTGCTTTAAAGACATTAACAGCTTGTGTCGTGTGGATGATGTTTATGCTGACTGTCTGTTTTTGGAGCTTCAAAAGAGAAATCTCCATTCACTTGCATTTTAAGGACCTACTGAGCTAAGATATTTTTCTATTTTTCTTCAAATGTGTTCTGGTGAAGAAAGAAAGTCATACAAACCTGGGATATCATGAGGGTGAGTAAATAATGAGAGAATTTTCATTTTTGGGTGAACTATCCCTTTAAGTCAACTTCCCACTTAGACTTTGAAAAATGTTTAATGCATCTTGAAATGGTGCCATTTTAGTGCATTTCTGTCTTCATACTCTGGAAGGCTTTGTTTGGAAAATGTTAATAAAGCATACAAATGTTACTTTTTTTTTTTCTTTCCTAAGAAGGAATTCAATTTATTTTGACAGGAAAAGAAGTATATATTGTATGGCCTTCTTCTCATGGCCAGAAAACCAAAGAAATTGTCCAGTGAATACAAGATGTACACATATACAGTATTTATAGATACACCCAAGGCTTTTTTTCATGGGGGACATTGTCCCAGTCCTGTGACAAAGTTAATCTATTGTACAGTCGCCCCAAAAAGTATATGGACATTTTCGTCACACTTAAAATGTATGCATTTCATTCCCTTAGGTTTCCCTCAAGCTCACACAGTTGCCGTAGCAAATAACCACAGGTCTAGTTCTTTCTTTAAAATAAAATGCCCCTTGGTTTGGTTTTTGCTACATAATGGACACATTTCATATATAAAGACATTCATACATTAAGTGTCCAAATACTTTTTGGGGCCACTGTATACCCTACTCATTGGACACCAACCCCATCCAGAAATGAAAATGTTGCCTTCGGCCTGTATAAACCCATATCGCCATAAAACGTATATACACCTTTGTCAAAGATTAACTTTAACTGCCGTGTTTTGTGCTTCTTGTCACAGAACTCCCTTTCAAAGTCGCCGCGGCCCGAGGTGTATTGGTCCCATGCAATGTCCGGGAGCTGGACCACTCTCTGGGGGCGGGGCAATCCCATCTCCACCTGTGAAGAACGGAGATTAGAAAACAATTCAATCAAACTTCAAAACAAAACCAATAGTCCCTGTGCACGGCCACTTCCGCATTTTGTCAGAAGGGGTGCACTTGCATCTGGCGCAGTGCCAGAAACTATTACTATGCTAATAAATGCTGTCAAGATGGCTCTGGGGGAAATTACTTTTTACACACGCTATTTACAGGAGTTTCTGTGGATGGCATTGAGAAATTTTGGTTATATCTACCCATTATTATATCTAATAATGAGGGTGCATTTTCACAAGCTGTAGACCAGCACTGCCTTAACAAGGTCCCCGTTTCTGACTGTGTATGTACTTATAATTATTTTGATCACGCTAGATAAAGTATACCCCTATATTATAAACATGACAATCGACGATATTCCGACTCCACGTCAAATACGGGAGTGAATGATAATATATTTCCTAACACAGTGACCCTAACTTTAACTATACCACCTGTCTAATAGTGTTCAATATTAGTTAATTTCAATGTATTTATGCAATATATATAAAATAATTTTCCTTAATACATTTGTTTAATAAACATTGTGTCCTGTTTCAGAGAGATTTACCATATGCGTGGACAGGGCTCTGCCGAACAGAAGACAGACAGCCCTTATGATGGAGGAATACTTCTCAGAAGTGAATTTTTTATTTTTTATTTCTTTTATTTGCAGAAAAGCAAAAAGTTAGTCACCATGACTGTCTCCCCAGCTTCATCTTACGGTGTTTGTACTTGACATGAATCGCTTCTGTTGTAAATCCTCACTTGTAAATCGCTGGATGTAATTGAAACATTTTGAAACACAGCAATGCTCGGCCGTTCTGCAAGCTTCATATCATATGTATTTAAACTTACTGGAGCTCATTACGGAGGTATATTTTTACTTTTACAAAATAATATCACATATGTTGTGATCGATCGCTTTATTTTAGAAAGAAAAGCAGTTTGCTGCAACTCTCTTGACACTTTCGCTATGGCTGAATACAATACCAGAAGTTTGCTATCGCCCTCAGATTTGAGCAGAAATGGATAGGCCACATGCCATGCATTAAGGTAATGGCTTGACCATGGTGGAGCTGTTTTACCTGTTTCTGTAGCTGGTCCACAAATGTGATGGGGTCGGTCAGGGCCTCTTTCTGACACCGTGCCAGCATCTCTAGGTCCATGATGGCTTGGGTTCGCTGGGCCTCCAGAACACTGATGGTCTGGAGCAACCTCTGATAACTACCGTGCAGGAGAGAGGAGGAAGTGCAGTGACGCTTTGTGCATTATTAATGCCTGAAACTTGCTATGCATCTAGCCATCAAACTTTTTGCAGCTGGGCCATTCATTATTCAATTTCAGTACAGCACAACCACAAGCTTTGCTAAATAAAGTTCCTTTAAACGGTTCACATATAAATATTTCCAATCTGACACAGGGTGGGTGGTTAATCTGGCAGCATCATGCAAGAACTGGAGTATTACTGTGAGGTATGTGCCAACTCAGTCATCTGACTTTTGAACGATAAAATGGGCAAAAAAAAAAATAAAAAAAACATTTCAGTGGACCAAAATATCATAGAGCCTTGGGGATGGGCTCTTTTAAATTGGACTGTAAGCAACAACCTAGCTGCAACCACACAAAACACATTAGCAATCACACAGCAAAGTGCTAAAAACATGCAAAACACCCTATCAACAGAATAGCCAAACAACAAAAATCACTCAGAAAACCTAGTTGTGGTGGCGAGTTTTGCAAAGGAAAGCAAAACTCACATTTTGATGTGAAAATTTTACTTTCTCCCATAATTTAAAGAAATAGGTAGAATGTTAGCCTTAGTCACTATTCACATTCATTGCATCTTTTTAGCATACAATGAAAATAAATGGTTACTTCTGTGTTCCAAAGTCATACAGGTTTAAAACTACATAAGGGTAAGCAAACAATGACTGAATTTTCATTTTTGGGTGAACTATCACTTAATAAATAAATCTCAACAGTATTCTAATGTTAAACTGGTGCTTGCACTGAGAAAAAGCTGTACAATCTTTGTGCAATATGGAAACTCGTTCCATCTGGGAATACAAACAAAGGATCAGAGGCTCACATTTAATAGATTTTCTAGATTCATCTTGTTCGTTATGAAGATATGACGTAGCCTGAGCGATACAGAGCTTTGACCTTTCCCTCGACGCCCTAAGGAAAATAAGATCCACAAATAGCAAGAAAAAAATAACAGGCAGCGAAAAAAAAAAAAAAAAAAAAAGAGACTCAAAGATGCTCTACTAAGCAGGAGATTCTACCTACTGCTTAGAACAAATCTTATTCACAAGCTCAACAGACATTGTAGACTTAATCTAGCCTAACACGCCATGAATGAAAATCAATTGATGACAGCAGGAGTTCAGTCTCAACAAGAATTCATTTAGAGGACTTGCTTCATTTGATGTGCCTTACTCGAGGGCAACAGACTAGATTTTCCTTTAATTTTCTTGGCGACTAATAACTTACACCACAGAGCAGCTGTCAAGAGCCTCTCTGTGAAGATGCAAAATGAAGATAGGCATGCAGCACTGCAGGTTGGGGAAAGCAGCCAAAGATGGCAATGATCCCAAAACTGACATATGGCTGGCAATGCACTGCCACCTAGGGTCAGCCGTCTGAAAAGCAGACTAGATCGCTAATAACAGATCAAATAAAAAACGAAACAATGAGATTCCATAATATCTTCTCATAATAGATCTCGCCTTGATGCTCATGCATATCCAAGTATAAGAGCTTAACTCATCCTGAACTGTTTGTGTTACGGCCATGAATGATACTTCAAATCATGTGGAACGTTGAGGAGAAGGGTGCAGTTACTTTAAAAAAAGATAAGACTTATAGTTTTTGCCTGGTGGATGATAAAATGGGCAAAAGAATCCCACATATTTACACTGAAAGAGTGACCCGAGCCATATCTGGGGACCTAAAAATCAGGGGCTGGGCTCTTTTTACTTTAGCCAGTAAGCAACCATCTTGCAACTATTCAGAACACCCTATAAAAGAACCCTCGCAAATTAAATAGCCGAGCCAGGGCAAACACCCACAAGCCACAACACGCGAGTATTGCAGTTGTGAGATTTGCATGGGCACGCACCATTCATGTTTTAATATTCCCCTAAACTTCAATAGGGGAAAAACTGCCCCAGAAAAGAAATGAGAACAATTTAAACAAACAACAAAAGATAAATAATTCAGTCAGGCCTCATAAACTGGTGTGACTGCATTCTTTTTTCATTTTGAACTGACCCAAAAGCCAATCCAGTCGGCTGCTCCTTATCCCTGCTGGGCAGAAGCGGGCGATCAGCCAAGCACTCACACAGTGAGATGGGCACACGCTGAATATGCACGACCCAGGACAAGCTGTCCACCAGCAGTAGGCTTCCCCTCGCTCATTTCTACCACGATCCCGCAGATTACAGCAGCTGTTATTCATTATAAGCTACCATGGTCGACTATTATGCTACAGACATTAAGTGTAAACATGGAAAACAATGAGATGTTTTTCTAGGCCAACCTTTCCGCCATCTTCGAATTTCAAAGTACAAACATTCTGAAAACTCAAAACAAAAAATGACTAAAAACAAGAGAGGTGCAGGCAAAGCAAGACCTGAACAGCTGGGTTTTGACAACACACAAATTAAAAAGTGCTGCGTGTGTTACCTGCTAAAACAAAATTATATTATTTGTTATAATATAATTTATGAAGCTACAGAACTCCATTACCTTAATTTTTGCATAACCTATACAAATTTAAAAATAAATAAAAATTAGGGCAAGTCTATGCAAAACTGTGATTTTGCAAGGGTGCTTGGAGTAGCATAGTCTGATCACTTGTAAAAGTAATACCAGACCTCTTCACAACAAGCTGCACAATTTGAGGTATCATTCCACTTTTCAGGCATCTTAGTTCTGAAAGTGTTTCCCATTAATTTTTTCCTTAAGGATTTCATAAAATGTGTTCTAAATATTGGTGAACCAAACACAACCAAGGCATATAAGAATCGCAACCTTAGAAATTTGATTTGAAGCAAAAAAGTATTTTAAAATCAGACAATGAGACAAAGGTACAAGAATGTGTACTTAACATCATTCATTAGGAAATTAACTACAATGCTTTTATGCATTGAGAATAAGGTACATGAATAAAAACAAATGGAAAAATGTAAAACTATTGGATTTTAAATTGTTGATTACAAGCCCTGTAATTTCATTGAAGAATATTAAGATATATGGAAATATACAAGTAGTTTAAGAGCATAGGAAGAGTGAATTGCACCCTTCACAGCACGTCATGGAAGTGGTAGGTCGCAGCAGAGCTTTTTTTGTCTTTGTTTCAATTCTCTGATTAGTGGATCTTTTCTCTTCAGAAACATGGGTAGTGCAGTACTTTACCAAGCATTTACCATCAATTAACAAGCTAGGAGCTCTGAGCCTTTAAGTTTTATAAGTTATCGTTAAAAATCAAATTGGCCTATGGAGAAAATTAATGGGATTTTTACTTCCGGAAAAAAACTTTTTTACTCTGCGCTACATAATGACAAGAACGACAACTTTAGACAGGATAGCATAAGCCTGAACATACTCTTTGTTGTGTTTTAGAGCCAAGTGATCAGACTCAAAATAGTAGACATCTGGATCCTCCTCTTCCTCTTCATCCTCCAAAAGCTCTTTGGTGGACCTGGACGCTCTACTATCTGAAACCTCCACCTCTCCACTGACCCCTGCTTTCACTGAGAGTTCACTGTCTGCCTCACTAGAAAGCCCCAGTGTGTCATAGGGAGGGTCTTTATGGCTGGCGTCCTCTGAAGAGAGAGGAACCGGCATGGCCTCCTCCTTCAATGAACCATTGTCTATGTGTGGGGAACTAGGTTTGGGGGAGCTGGTTTTGGGCCCACTACCGCAGGCAGCACGGCGTGGTGAAGTCCTCAGGGTGTACCTGTGTTCTTGAGGCTCTGTAAAAGAGGGGGGCTCCAAGGGCAGCTGGGAGGAAGCCAGCGCCACTGTTTCTCCTGAGATATTTGAGCAGTCGTCAGAAGGGTCCTGCAGCTCTGTCGCAAAACTGCCATTGGTACTTTCCTCCCTAGCCAGCTCTTCCTGGGCCTGGCCGTGGTCCCCCACTACATCCACCTCAACCTCCATCTCTGGTTCCCGGGACAGCACGGCCTCGGCAGCTTCCTCCAGCATGCTGTTCCTCTCAAAGTCAATCTGAGGGCTGTCAGACTCATTGGCTTGCTTGGGATGAGGGGATCTACAAGGCACAATGGGGTCGGGGGATGAGGGCACAGCCTGACTGCCGTTTAACAGTGAGGAACTGTTGTTGAGCATGGCTGGGGAGGCACAGGGCTCTGCAGGTAAGGCTGCAACTTTTGAGTCCTCCTTTTGGAGATCAGCAAGGCCATTAGTGGCCTTGACATTCTCGCTGGCCTGCAGTGGAGGAACGTTCCCCTCTGCCGGGCTGTCCTCTTTCTGCTCCGCCTCTTTGTCGAGGCTGAGCGGAGAGACCGAGGACAAGTCTGATTTGGGGTCCTCATCATTTTCTTTTGGTGCAGCAGTATCAGGGCTGTCCGGCTTGAAAGGAGGTTCTTCCTCTACCCCCAGCAATTCACCTGAGCGAGGGCAGCGTTTGGCCCTCTTCAGGGCGGGGGAGGCCTCCGGCCCACCCCCTGCCCTTGGTCGCTCGCAGCTGTCAGATTTCTCCAAATCATCTTTCTCGGAGCTGGGCAAGCCCCGTTTTCCATAGGCAGGCAAGGGCTCACTCTCCGCCTTGCTCTCAGCTACCTTTCCGACCTGTGCTCTGGCCTGGTGCTGCTGACAGTCCTGCTTCTTCTTGGGCGAGCGGGCTCTAGGCGCAGGAGGTGGAGAGCACTCATCCGGCTGGGCGATGCTGCGATTCCTGAGGGTTCGACCACAAAAGTTCTCATCCAATCCATTTATCCCCACTGATGATCTTGTGACGCGCGAAGGGCGGGACGCGGCCATACTATGGTGGGTGCCTACGGTTTCCTCATCGTGGTGCTCTCTCCTCAGCAGCAGAATGTGGGCACCTGACGGAAACAAAGCCAGAATAATTACAGACCGTCCAGACTTAGTTTAAATGGATAGAGTGTATTTGTACAGCATGACAAGAAATTAATAACCTTTAACAATGCTCTAATATTTTTATTACATTCACATCCAGCCATGTCTTCTATTAAAATGATACCACATAATGGCCCAAAAAGCCAAATATGGAAATAAGATAAAGGATATATATTTAGCTGCAGTTCAAAGATGTGAGCTAATCTATTTGCTGAATGTTTCCCTACAGTAAATCAATGGATTAAGACTCACCAAAAAGACCACGACTGATGTGTCAAGAATGACAGGACATTCATGGAATATCAGGAATTTTTCTATAAAAAATTCCATGAGAAAAGGAGAGAGAGACGCTTCTCTTTCATTATTTATAGCTTGTTCCGTTAGAAGAAATAAATAAACTTTTGTATTTTTCAAAGAAAATGTGAGGGGTACTTGCCTTTGCAAATCTTGCTGCACATAAGCTATTTTGGGTGATTGTCAGGGCTTTATTATGCAGTAGTTAAGGTGTTCTGAATGGTTACTAGGTAGGTGGTTGCTTAATGGCCCATTGGCCCAGTCAAAAGAGCCCATGGACAAGTCTCTATGATACTCTGATCCCTGGAAACGACTTGGATCCCTCCTTCAGTGTAAGTCTATATGTTATTTCTTCACCCATTTATTGTCTACAAGGCAAAGATTAGATATCCGACCACTTAAAGTAACAGCACATCTCTCCTCAACAAGCTGTAAAATTTCAGGTATTATTCATTTTCACAGCACAAACAGCACAGGATGAGTTATGTGTAAAACTCAGGGTTATGGGTTTGTTTGTTCAAATCCATAACCCTAAGTATGAGCAATAGTAATAGTGATGTTTGCTGTAGCAAGCACCACTAATAACAAGGTTCCCAAAAAAAGAACTTTTATGTGCACAATTCCAAAGCAACAGCTTTATGACAAGTTCCTCTTCCTCCTACTCTCAGTCTTTGAGTTTTGTTAAACAGAGTCAAACATACACAAATGCAAGAATAACAGCCTATGGGCAGGCTATGATCTGCTGTTATCTAATATTCTATAAATATATCTCATATTCAGAGGTTATCTGAGAGTTTCCCACAAGCTATAAATCAGAATCTACTTAAGTTATCACACATACGCTTGAAGGCTTTCCTTGGTGCACTGATTAAGCTGCAGATGTGTGATGGTCTGTTTACTACACTGCCTCTTATCTGAGCTATAAAAGAGCTCTCCAACAATGGCCACTAGATCCCATGAAACAAAGCTTCAGCCTTGAAAGACATAAAAGCTTCATAGGTATGACCGGGGTCCAAAATTAACAAATCGCTAAATGCAAAATACTCCCCAGTTGGCTTGTAACTTTAGAAGTGCAACATGATTACATGGTTTAGGTTGAATTGTAAGAATGATAATCGGACCCACACTGATTGATGTGCCATGTATGTGATTCAAATTAAACAGTCTAAAGATTTTTTTTTTTTTAAACATCAGTGACTGTTGCAGCTTGCTCATCTTCAGACAACTTTATCCTCAGAGGAAAATTTACTATCAAATGTTTAACTAGAATGCCAATGTTTTTTTTCCAGAACCATGCGGAGACACGTGGAATCCATGAGGAACATTCTTCGAATTAAGCCACCAGAATGAAAACATGAGAAACAAAATCACTTGCCCTATAAGGGCAAAACACAGTAACTACTCAGTGACCCGTTTACATGCACTTATTCCTGCTTATTCCAGGGTTTTCACAAAAAGCAGCATTCTGGAATATCACGCGCACGCAAACTGTGTTTTACTTACTCCGTTTAAGGGATTTAGAGAAAGCGGTTTAACACACCTGGGTTACTCCTGGACAACACAGCTTATGTGGCCATGGAAACACATTCTAATAGGTTTGAAAGTTTGAAGAGTGCAAATGTAAGTGGAAAAGACCAGATAACAAAATTAACATCTCTGGATGTATCATATCAACAAGAGGGAAAATTTTACATTTCTGGGTGTACAGGACTAACATATAGGCTCACACACACACACACACACACACACAAAATCAACTAGAACAGACCAATTTAAAATATCGACAACTGTCTAGGGATGTTAATGAATAATCAATGATCAGTTATTTGTCATTAATAATTTGATTGATTAAGCTTATTGTCAGTTAATCAATTTCAGCACAAATGCATTCAGTAATCATGCCAGCAGATAGAGAAAAGAATGTACATACAATCATCCGCTGGTAGGGGGCACAATGTCATGTCCTGTCAGCAACAAAATAAAAAACAGACGTGCATCCTTCACTTCTTTGCTAATTATGGAACATTACGTTTACTGCATAAATCGTGATAGTGTGTTAAAGTACAACATGACAACAAGCACTGTTGATCCGCCGGTCTCCCAGTGTCATCCACACCGACATTCACGTCAGTTCTCAGCGGGAGAGCATGCAGGTTTGAATTCAAAAATTCATACTACACAGCCTGAATTTATTTCAAATACATTAACTAAAAATGTGTTAAGAGGAAAATATAAATACTTGCATTCATTAAGTGTATTTAATTGATTTTTAAACAGTAGGCTACATGCACATACTTCGGTTTCATGTTTACACGTTTCCTTTTACAGTAGGACATTTTTCTCTGATGTTGACGTTTTCAAGTTTGCATTAGAACATTTGATCAATCAAAAATCAAACTTTGTATAAATAAAGTTTTAAATGAAGAAAAATCTTGTATTTGTATTTTTTTGTTTTTGTTTCAAGCTGTACACCACTTCTACACTTTTACAATTCCAAAGACCAGAGCAATTTCATACACTGATATGCGAACAGTGCAATACAGAAAATGTGCAAGGTAACAGCAAAAAACCACCAACTTTCAGCTGGGAGACTGTAGGCAGTGCCGGCTAGTACTGCTTTCTGTAGTACTCAATAATTAGTGTGTGGTACCAAAGTCAAACAGAAGCTTGAAGTGTGCCAAATTAGATTACACCATATCAAATTTCTCAATTGCCTCCATTCTGCTAAGTCTGTGCAAGAGGATACGTCTAGGACATATGTGGGAGGAATAGGGATAATTTTAGGGTTTTTCTACAGCCAGTACACTACACTCCCCAAAAAAACAAAATAATGAAATGAGCTCAAGTTCTTAAAGTCAGTAACACTTTAGAATAAGGTTCTATACGTTTACATTAGTTAAAGCATTAGGTTTTATGAACTAACAATTAAAATCACAGAAATCATAGGGCCCTCTAATTATGTTGGCTTTGTCAAGCCAACATACTATACCGTTTTTCTACAGACTTTGTTTAGGGTTTTTCCAAAATCCCTAAACCATGAACAAAATTATCAATTGTAACACCTCCTAAAGCTTTCAAAATACTGTACATACAACCAACTCGGCACAGACCTTCAGACTGTTCTGACTTGTGTAGGGCCCTATGATTTCCGCATAGCAGAAAACATGTACGGACTCCAGTCATAAAAATGGAATTAACTATAAAACACGGAATGTCATGGAATTTGACATATTTGTGAGCAAAGGAATGTGATATGTCCTAGTGTGATGATTAAACAGCAAAAGGCTGAGATTTAATAAAACAAATAGCGTATTCGCTCTTCATGAGCTGCATGCTTCAACATTAAGTGAATGTGAGAAGCTGCTGCTTATAGTCTACACCAGAGGTTTTCAAAAGGTTAAACACAAAGCCCCCACCCCTGACAAAATGTACAAGACTTCCCCCCACACATTTTTTTCTCCTGATTTATATAAATACAATAATGTTGTATATAGGCCTATACAATAGCCAAGTTAATAATAAATAATATAGCCTATGCCAAATGTAATGTTTTATTTAAAATAAATGTTTGTCCTAATGATAATGGGATTACTTAACTGTTTTTTAGCCTAAAATTGTGATAAACTTGCATCACATGAGCTATATCACGTTGAACTCATATTTTCGGATTCTCTATGCATGGGCTGCCACATGAGTTCTGCAGTATTGTTTCTGCTTCTATTTAACATGTTGTCTACAGAAGCTCATCTTCTGAAGCAAAAATTTTTGTTGACAATTTTTTATTGTCGACGTTGTCGATAACGTCGACTAATCGTTTCAGCCCTAGCGTCCAGCTGAGGGAGAGTGAAGGAAATCCGCGTGCAGAGAGATTTGCGCTCGAGCAACAGGTACATGGATGCGCTCTTGACATTTAACAGTATTTTGTTTTTTTGGGGGGGTTTTGGGATTTTTTTCCCCTTTTTCTCCCAATTTCGAATGCCCAATTCCCAGTGCACATTTAAGTCCTCGTGGTCGCGTAGTGACCACGAGGACCGCCTCAATTGGGTGGCGGAGGACGAATCCCAGCTGCCTCCGCATCTGAGACGTCAACCCGTTGTGTGCGTTGCCATGGAGACATAGCGCGTGTGGAGGCTTCATGCCATCCACCGTGGCACCCACGCTCAACTCACCACGCGCCCAACCGAGAACTAACCACATTATAACGATCACGATGGGGTTACCCCATGTGAATCTACCCTCACTAGCAACCGGGCCAATTTGGTTGCTTAGAAGACCTGGCTGGAGTCACTCAGCACACCCTGGGATTCGAACTAGCGATCTCCAAGGGTGGTAGTCAGCGTCTTTACCACTGAGCTACCCAGGCCCCCGACATTTAACAGTATTATAACGCAATAGAGCTACGGTCTATTAAGCTGTCTATAAAGCTATTAATTTTCATTTTTCTTCACAATACATTTTTATGGTGTTTATATATGTTTTGATTTTACTTGGTAAATGTATCATCATTCTCCACGCCTCCCCTGACATGCCTCCCAGTTTGTAAACCGTGGGCCTACACTAACCACATCATTAACATCATGTGCGCTCTGTGTGTACAGATAAATGACAAAGAGCAGAGCACTTTATTCACTGTGAAGCGCATAGCACATGCAGACTATGGGTGTGTCTCAATCAGCTCCCAAAGTAACTGTTTGTTTTCATTTTATTAATTATATGAATTCATTTCATTAGACAGTTTAATGATGAAATGTAAATAAAATGTAAAAACCGGAATTAAGAGAAAATAAAATGGAAAAAATGGAATTTAGGAAAAAATAAAAATGGGATTTGGAAAAAATATATATTTAAAAAAATCCCGTAGACTTACATTGATGAAACGTTCAAACAGGCCAACGGAATGCTTGTAAATTCAAAATTTGTCCAAAAATTCTAATGTTAAAAAAAAAAAAAAAAAAAAAAAAAAAAAAACAAGGTCTGCTATATCAAGGTTTTAGGTTACAGTTCAAAACCAATCCATCTATCTTTCTTAAAGTTTTATCTGAAGGTCTACTTGACTGTCTAACATTTTCAGACAAAGGATTTGTCAAGCCTACGTCAAATTTCTTTTTATAAACTTTACCAATATCTAGTTTAAATATACTACTGTTCATTGTTAGTTGATAACGCATGTTAAGGCATACAATTTTTTATGTTAAAATGAATTAGTATAAGCAGAAATTATATTAATAATGCTGTAAAAGTACAGTATTGTTCACTGTTAGATTATATTAGGCCAAACTACTGCATTAGCTAATGTCAATGTACACAACCTTGTAGATCTAAATCAAAAGATGCTGAGTCTATCCCTACACATGATGTTGGCATATGAAGTCCTCCACACATCACACAGAAAACACATCACTACCATGTACCATTAGTGTGATCTGGATGTGGAAACGTTTGAATAAGATTTTGCACTGCTGACATTTATTTTGCTTGAAAAATGAGAGGCACCTGAAAAGACTTCTGCATGCATCATTCATTCACACTCAACTGAAGCCTCCTAGTGAGTGGCTTATGTGATTTGCCCATGTATCTAAAAGACGAGACAGAAAACAGACAGAAGGGGTGGTCTCTGGTCCGAATTCAAAAATGTTAAAATGATTAGAAAACATGATTCCTATTTTTACCCATGTCAAATGTAACCACTACATTCTATTTTCCTCTCTCTAGATTCAGTAAATAATAATAAAAAGTTTTTCCACACAGCAAATCCAAACTTGTGGTTTGAGCTGAAACAAACACACATAGGCTGATATATCTACAAATAAGAAGTAAGCCTTTGTATGCTTTGCTTAGTTCTCCTATTTTGTTGCCATTCACTGAAATAAAAATATCCAGTGATCACAGTAACCTCATTGATGTAGGATCAGGTTTCCTTTTCAGGATAATCATAGTCACTATGATTATGAAATAAGATAAGAGGAAAAACTGAGCATAGACATGGACTTGGATAGACATGGATCTAGGAGTCACCACTAATGTTATCATGCACGGCTACAACCCTACTGACATGACTCAGTTGTGCTTAATGGGGTTATTTAGAACTCAAATACAAGTAACCTAAGTGCAGGTTAGGTTGCTCCTCTTAAGAGGACTGATAAAGGCACAAAACACTAAATAACACAGTATCCTGACTCTGAGAAATGTGTATACCAGTGTATTCCAAATCATTTTAGTGGATGATCTTGTGCATTGGACAACTGGTCCAGATTGGATCAACTTTAAAAGTAGTCCATGTGACTTGTGCACTACACTGAACTCTTCTGCCATCAACAGCTTTGTGAGGAACAGACCGAAATGATGATGCGCACTAAATGAAGAGGAGCAGTAGTGTATATTCAAATGCCGCTTTTGAAATCAATGTTATATAAAACCATTGTTTTTCATCGGACTCTTCTTGAACAATCATTACACACCAAGTTTGAATATGCGGAAGTGTAAATGAGATTTGAGAGCTTCGGCAAAGTTCTCTTGGAGCTTGACTGGAGCTACTTTTGAGTTCACAATATGCTTTCATTGTATGGAAAAGAATAGCTTGAACATTCTGGAACATTTCTCCTTGTGTTCCATGGAAGAAACCAAGATAGTTTGGACAGGTTTAGAAGAACATGAGGTTGAGTAAATAATAGAAGAACAAACTTTTCAACTATTTATTTTAGGGATGCACCGATACTGGTATCGGAATCAGGTCCGATACCGCGCTCATGTACTTGTGCTCGTAAAAAATGCTCAGATACCAAAAGCCGATACCATCTGACTAACGAATGTCATTACGTAAACATTCAGCGCACAGATTAAATTCACGTCATATCCTAGTGAGATTATTTAACAGCAAAAGCTGTGATTTAATGAAATAAATAGAGTGCCTGTGAATGTGTGAAGCAGGTGTTGTGCAGGCATAGAGACACAAACTGTTCATACCTTTAGAGATCCTTGGCTCATACACAGAAAACTATTATGAGCATCGCATGCTCTGTTTGTAGCAGATGACAGCAGACAGAGCGCTAATTCACTTTTTAGCACGAGTCACATACAGACCACATATTTATTTATATAGTAGCCTATTGCAGTTTTAATAATTACTGTGATTCACATAGTGACCGGCTTATGGTCATTACGTCAGAGCTCCTTGGTCTAACAACACAGAAACACTTGAAAATAAAAGCTCAATTTAAATGGAAGTATGACAGAAATAGATCACTACTATATAGTTATGTAATATTCAATGTTATACTACTACTAATAATAATAATAAATAGTAACTATTATATTTAAGCAATATCTCACATCTGTGATGCTCTATTATGCAGCACTTTATTTGACAATAATAACTTCAATGTTGTATTTTGGATTGTGCTGTAAGGTTCTGTATAAAATCACTTAATTTCATAAAAATAATAAAATTTCATGCTGAAAATTAACTTTTAAAACTAATTAAAGTTTTAATTTATTTATTTAAACACAATTTTGATGATAAAAATGTAAATAAACTGCTGATATTGAGTTCAGAAAAAAAAAAGTAGTTAATCGGACTCGGTATCGGCGAGTACTAAAAAAAAAAAAAAAAATTTATCGATATGCTTACTCGGCCTCAAAAAAATGGTATCGGAACATCCCTAATTTCTTTGAATAGTACTTTCTACAGACTGAGATCTGAGAAAAACTCTTACAAATCTGAAAATCTCTTCTGAATAAAAATGGATAATAAATGAAAAATTACTAATAAAAGTAATATTTAATGCTTTAATCAATCTTGAAAAGAATACATATTAAACAGAGATCTAAATTGGAATGTACTTGGTCTAACCAGTTTTAGCAGAAGAGAAACCAAATCTCTGGATTACAGGCTGCATTATGGCCAATTCACAATGTCCCAAGTCCCAACAAACGCCAACAAACACCAACATCCAACACTTGTTGGGTTTTGTCAGATCAGCGTGATCACCCTGTTGGCGTTCGTTGGCGTCTGTTTACATAGAGTCATGTTTAATTGGCGTTTGTCAGGTCTTGGAATGTTTGAGCAGTGCGGTACAATTTTCCAACAAACTCCAACTTTTTTTTCTCTCCAATTTGGAATGCCCAATTCCCAATGCGCTCTAAATCCTCATGGTGGCGTAGCGACTCGCCACAATCCGGGTGGCGGTGGACGAATCTCAGTTGCCTCCTCGTCTGAGACCGTCAATCCGCGCATCTTATCACGTGGCTTGTTGAGCACGATACTGCGGAGACGTAGCATGTGTGGAGGCTTCACGCTATTTTCCGCGGCATCCACACGCAACTCGCCACACGCCCCACCGAGAGCGAGAACCACACATTATGGCGACCACGAAGAAGTTACCCCACGTGACTCTACCCTCCCTAGCAACCGGGCCAATTTGGTTGCTTAGGAGACCTGGCTGGAGTCATTCAGCACGCCCTGGATTCTAAATTGTGACTCCAGCGGTGGTAGTCAGCATCAATACTCGCTGAGCTACCCAGTCCCCCAACTCCAACCGACTTTGACTCAATCTGACTTCATCACAAATCGTTGCCATGACAATGAGTTCAGCGTCCCTGTCAACTCACAGAAAATGAATCGCAATTAATCACGATTAATCACATTTTTGTTGCTAACTTGTTAGAACTAATCCGTTCCTTTCTAAAGAAAACATAATTTTATGTTAGTGTTGGGTTCAGCATTTTTGTGGATGACACGCGTAAGGGAATATGTACAAATAGGCAAGACAAGGACGGAGATTAATTTGTTTTGAAATGCTCTTTTCACTCGGATGAAAAACACAGATCCTTTATTTTTCAAAATATTGCAATAATATTAACTTATATCTGCAATAATATAAAATATATACTTTCCCCACATTTTGTGGACAAACCTCATGTGTAAAAAGATTGTTTTTGTTTTTTTTGGGACTGCTGTCCTCCGATGGAACTCTCGGAATAAATAAGTTCCCAGCAAACACAAAACATTTTTAAAATGTAGTTGTGTTTAATAGGTTACAGCCTAATGTCTCTACATGCTGATCATGTTTAATCAATTACACATAATATTTATATAGAGTTGAAGTCAGAAGTTTACATACACCTTGGCCAAAGATATTTAAACACAGTTTTTCACAATTCCTGACATTTAATTGTAGAAAATATTCCCTGTCTTAGGTCAGTTAGGATCACTACTTTATTTTAAGAATGTGAAATGTCAGAATAATAGTAGAGAGAATTATTTATTTCAGCTTTTATTTCTTTCATCACATTCCCAGCGGCTCAGAAGTTTACATACACTTTATTAGTATTTGGTAGCATTGCCTTTAAATTGTTTAACTTGGGTCAAACGTTTTGGGTAGCCTTCCACAAGCTTCTCACAATAAGTTTCTGGAATTTTGGCCCATTCCTCCAGACAGAACTGGTGTAACTGAGTCAGGTTTGTAGGCCTCCTTGCTCACACATGCCTTTTCAGTTCTGCCCACAAATTGTCTATTGGACTGAGGTCAGGGCTTTGTGATGGCCACTCCAATACCTTGACTTTGTTGTCCTTAAGCAATTTTGCCACAACTTTGGATGTATACTTGGAGTCATTGTCCATTTGGAAGACCCATTTGTGACCAAGCTTTAACTCCCTGGCTGATGTCTTGAGATGTTGCTTCAATATATCCATATAATTTTCCTTCCACATAATGCCACCTATGTTGTGAAGTGCACCAGTCCCTCCTGCAGCAAAGCACCCCCACAACATGATGCTGCCACCCCCATGCTTCACGGTTGGGATGGTGTTCTTCGGCTTGCAAGCCTCACCCTTTTTCCTCCAAACATAATGATGGTCATTATGGCCAAACAGTTAAATGTTTGTTTCATCAGACCAGAAGACATTTCTCCAAAAAGTAAGATCTTTGTCCCCATGTGCACTTGCAAACTGTAGTCTGTTTTTTTATGGCGGTTTTGGAGCAGTGGCTTCTTCCTTGCTGAGAAGCCTTTCAGGTACTCGTTTTACTGTGGATATAGATACTTGTCTACCTGTTTCCTCCAGCATCTTCACAAGGTCTTTTGCTGTTGTTCTGGGATTGATTTGCACTTTTGGCACTAAACTACGTTTATCTCTAGGAGACAGAATGCATCTCCTTCCTGAGCGGTATGATGGCTGCGTGGTCCCATAACACAGGCAGATAACGGCCAACTGCCCAGAGCCGTCAAATGTGAAGTTATCATTTAACTTCGCGCTCTGTACTGCACACGGTATGCATTACAAACTTTCTGAATTATTGTACAGCCGGCGCGCTTGGCCAATATGAGCTTTAAATTGACACGTGCTCATCAATGAACTAAGACAAAATAGTCCAGCTAAGTCCTGATGACATGTGTCCCGCCGTACCATAAAAACACCCTCAGCATGTTTTCTGCTCGTCGCGGTTGCTTCAGAGAACCCAGTTAAGCTCAGTGACTGAAAAAAATAACAAGCGCACATTTAATGCCCGTTCCCAGTACGAGATGTTTTCCTCGGAACGGATTTGTCTCCATAAACTTGACACAATAACGAGCAGAAGGTGCGTTTTGAGCAGCGCTGCAAATTATTAACTCGCCGTTATAACAAGCTAGAACATAATTTCGCAGTGAAAATAAACATTTTCTCCTTCAGTTGCATTAAACGGGCCTCTCCGGAGGCAACACCGCATCCGCGGCTTGGCATGATGTGCAACCCGGCTGCGAGCACACGCACTGCCTTTCCAAATGCCCGTGTGCACGTTTCTCCAGCTCTGGGGACTTCTTACCTGAGCTCACCTACTGGGATAGTTTCTAATGCAACAGTTTTGTTTCATGCAGTACATAAAATCCAAATGTAAAAATACATATAGCACATTACTTAAACCATTAACCATGTCGCTACTGACTAACTGAACCAAAATGTGTCCGCAGGTTTTTAGTAGCTCACCTGCTAACTACTGCATTCCCGGGATGCGCAAAAGCGCAGGCACTTTGAGTCTGCGCCAAACAATTAAAAGCATGCTACTTATTTAGAAGACAAAACAAAAATACGAGCTAAACGGTTTCTTTTTCACAACTCGCCCACTAATTAGCGTCTTAGCTAAGAGCGCTCGTGAGTTCTTCACTAATAAAGATGATAAACTCGCCTTAGCGTGCTAATGCTAATTCATTCGACGCACCCCTTTTAGCACTTCCACACACAATCATATCACTTGTTAATGCATGGAAAACCCGTTATATGTCCATGTCTCCGAAGGAAACCAGCATAAGAAGCAATTAGAAGACTTCTGAATACAAAAAGTGCCAAAATGTTGAAGCTAACAAGCTAACGTGTAACAGTGCAGAGGAGCGGGGGCAGCGTGCACATACACAACCGCAACAACTTTGCCCATCAAATCCGCTTGAACTGCTACATTCAGTGCGGTTGGTGAGCCTGAGTCGGCTGTAACTTCGAGATAAAGTCAGGGAATTGGAGTTGAGTGACGGATAATTCAATGTAAAAGAGTTTATGAAGCTACAGAATTACACTTACCTCACTTCCGCAAATCGTTTGCTGCACATTCGGCAGCCGCCATGTTTTTCCTCTGTCGGCGCTGCTGCTGCTGAATGTGATGATCCCACAATCCCGCTCTCACTGCGCTACTGTACAGGACAGCTGCCGCGGCCCACATGCTCGCTTTCAAGAGCAGCACTGTTTCAGCACCGATCTTACTGACCATTTCAGACTAATGATGTTCACAACATTGTACTGAAAAATACACTTTTATATGCAATTAATATCTGTCCAAGAGTGGAAACTATAGCTAGACTGCACTCAGTTAAGACAACTGCTTTGTTCATTAACCTAAGTCTGGCATAGATTTAAAGTTCAGGGTCAAAATAATTACTTGACCTGTAAGATAATGACATCAGCGCTACTATATACAGTGCATAAAGTATTCAGACCCCTTCATTCCCCCCATTTTGTTATGTTGCAGCCTTATGCTAAAATCCTTTAAAACAAAAATAAACATTCACATCAGTCTACACTCCATACCCCATAATGGCAAAGCAAAAAACTTGTAACTTTGTACATTTCTTAAAAAGAAAAAACTGAAATATCACACTGACATAAGTAGACCCTTTGCTATGACACTTGAAATTTAGCTCAGGTGCATCCCATTTCTCTGGATCATCTTTGAGATGTTTCTGAACTTTGATTGGAGTCCACCTGTGGCAGATTCAATTGTTTTGGCATGATTTGGAAAGGTACACACCTACTATAAGGTCTCACAGCTAAAAATGCATTTCAGAGCAAAAACCAAGCCATGATGTCAAAGGAACTGCCTGCAGAGCTCAGAGACAGGATTGTGTCGAGGCACAGATCTGGGGAAGGTTACAAAAATATTTCGGCTGCATTGAAGGTTCCCAAGAGTACAGTGGTCTCGATAATTCTTAAATGGAAGAAGTTTGGAACAACCAGAACTCTTCCTAGAGCTGGCCGCCTGGCCAAACTGAGCAATCGGGGAGAAGTGCCTTGGTAAGAGAGGAGACCAAGAACCCGATGGTCACTCAGAGTTGAGCTCCAGAGATCATGTGTGGAGGTGGGAGAAACTTTCAGAAGGACAACCATCACTGCAACACTCCACTAATCTGGGCTTTATGGCAGAGTGGCCAGACAGAAGCCTCTCCTCAGTGCAAGACAAAAAAAGCACCTAAAGAATTCTCAGACTGTGAGAAACGAGATTCTCTGTCTGATGAAACTAAGATTGAACTTTTTTGCCTCAATTCCAAGTGTCATGTCTGGAGGAAACCAGGCACCGCTCATCACCTGCGCAATACCATCCCAACGGTGAAGCATGGTGGTGGTAGCATCATGCTGTGGGGGTGTTTTTCAGCAGCAGGGACTGGGGGACTGGTCAGGGTTGAAGGAAAGCTGAACGATATGGAGTGATATGGAGTGTAGATTGATGTGAAATAATTATGTAATGCATTTTAGCATAAGGCTGCAACATAACAGAAATGAAGGGGTCTGAATACTTTATGAATGCACTACAGTTCAAGTATCCTCAACAAATGGGTGAACCTCATGAAACCTGTCAAGAACATGCTCTGGTCGCATGGTCACATTTCACCCCAAAATAAAAATAATATTTTTGCCTATAGAAAATTAAGGCTATTTTAGATTTATATTGCATTATTATGCACTGTCTGTTGCATTATTGCCATGACAATTAAAGGGATAATTCACCCAAATATGAAAATTCTCTCATCATTTACTCACCCACATGCCATACCAGATGTGTATGACTTTCTTTCTTCTGCAGAACACAAACAAAGATTTTTAGAAGAATATCTCAGCTCTGTAGGTTGATACAATGCAAGTGAATGGTGACCAAAACTTTAAAGCTCCAAAAAAGCATATAATTGCAGCATAAAGATAATCCATACTCCAGACTCCAGTGGTTTAATTCAGCGATCCAATCAGTTTTGAATGAGAACAGACCAAAATATTACCAACTTTTTCTGTACATCTTGCCATTGCAGTCTCTAGGCATGTTGAAGATTTCAAGCTCGATTACACTTTCTTGTGCATGGAGCACTTGATGGTGCTAGGAAGTGTAATCAAGCTTGAAATCACAATAGTCAAAGAGACTTCTGATGTCAAGGTTTATAGTGGAAAAAGGAGTTATATTTTTGTCTGTTCTCACACAAACTGATTGGATCACTTCAGCGGACATGGATTAAACCACTGGAGTCTTATGGGTTACTTTTATGCTGCCTTTATGTGCGTTTTGGAGCTTCAAATATATTGTATGTACCTACAGAGCTCAAATATTCTTCTAAAATTCTTCATTTGTGTTTTGCAGAAGAAAGAAAGTCATACACATCTGGGAGGGCATGAGGGTGAGTAAATGATGAGAGAATTTTCATTTTTGGGTGAACAATATCAATCTCATCAAAAAAAATTTAATATATACTGCATATTACATCAAGGTAGTATTTGTTGCCATGCCTTTATGCTGACTTAAAATAATTGAATTCTTTTGAAACTGTACTTTGTAAAAAAAAAAAAAAAAACAGTATTATGGAATCTAATTGGAATCATCTTTGAGAATAATGGGAATTACAAAAAAAAAAAATCTTTCAGCATACAAAAATGGACACTTCTAAAGTTTCAGATAGAAGAATGATACCACATACATATCCACTGCATAAGTTTTGGGTTTAATAATAGACACGCAAATACAGCTTTCATCTTTGCGTACAATTAATTTAGAAAAATGACATCACATCCTTCTATTCATTAAATAATGCCTTGAATGTACACATGTGAGGCAGCAGGATTTCATTGCGCCAATGTTTTTCTATTACACAGCATTTTTAAACAAGACAGCCACTGATGTGTTCAAATGTTCACCTTATTGTTTGCATCTACATGCAACCGAGTGACACCGCTATGAAACAAATAAAAACGAGGAATCAATTTTCTTGCCAGATCATTCCTATTAGTGTGCATTCTGCTTAGAATTAGCTTGCCGAATCATTTTCTAACAAAGAAAACGTCTATGAATGCTAGAGTAATCATACCCCTGTGGAATAAATAACATTTAGTGTAGGAACGTGTGTTCTTTAAGTACTAGTACATTTAAATACATATCCAACATCAGAGCTGTAGCATGCACGCTTTTGAATCTACAGTACCGTCCAAAACGAAACAAAAAAAAATATTCTTTCCTGAGCCTACATAGAATTTTGTATCCCTTCATAACCCAAACATGAGGATTTCATCCACTAAGACAACATATTCATTCATTTCTTAAATAAGGCAGTACCCCCGCAATATCTACAGAAAGATGCAGTGGAATCCTTCACAAATCGTGGACTATTTGGTTTGGGGAAAGCAGAATCTGTCTGGAACGCAGTCGAACACAGAAATCAAATGCACTTTGAACTGTGAAAATGTGCTTTCGGTCTAATTGATTACAAGTGCCAATAGGATGTGGATATGCACAGTATTTACAAATACGAGGTGTACACGAGGAGGTTTAATCCATCTGTCTGCTATAAAGAACAGTCATAAAGGGAAAGGAGAGTTTGGGAGAGTGTTGTGTCTGTGTGCTGAGGTGAAGCTGTAAGGTCCTTTGCTCGAATGCTTTAAAAAGAAAAGTGAAGTGCAAAATAATGTGTTTTTTGGTCCCCTTAGGGTGCGGCAGCAATTCAGAACATCTACAAAGAGCGTGTCTCTACTTCAATCTTCTCCTCCGCTTGGGAGTTCTCTGCTTCCTGATGGCTGATGCTGGGCCGTACAGTCACCACCGGCCCTCCTCCATGGATGGAATAGAGAAAGTTCCAGGTCTCCTCGGATATCTGCCCTGAATCGGCACCTGTAAGGTAGAGAGAGGGACCAAACGTATGTTTTTTGTGATCAGAAGTTTATGATGGGTAACTTGAGAGAAGTAAAGTAAGAACACTCTTTAAAGTCAACATGAACTTCAAAATGAGCCTTATTTACTTTATTAAAACATTTCCTTTGTCTTATTGTAAATTATTCATTAGTGCACATTATTCAAAGGGGAAAAAAAGTCTTCCACCGAAATGTAATAAGTTGCTCTACCTCTGAAACAACTTTGCTTTTTGGCTGATGTCATTAAATCCTCTTATTAAACCCCAATGTATAAAATTAAGTCCTGCCCTACATTTATTCATGTTTCACACAGAAATATATCATATTGCAAAAGTAAAAAGGGCTCCAAATGCATTTTATTGTTGGCTTTTAAAGGCATCTTATGACAGATCTAATGTATGTAATGAGTTTCCTGATGTTTAACATTACCTGACTTTAATGTGATGTGTCCATTTTTATTTACAGCAATCTTGGAGTTATCAATTGGCCCTGGTGGGTCTGAAAGACACAAGACCATCCATTATCGGAACACACCAAACATCTCAACCAAAGTCAAAAGCATGCAAAAAATAAGTTACAATAAAGTACTTTGAGATCTTCTTATTCACCAATACTAGGATGAACATTATCCTAATTTTCAATTTCAAACATCCATACACTTTAGAAATATTAGCAGTAGGGAAGGGAAATTACTTACCAATGTCCTTGCCTTTGACAAAGTCCTCCCATTCCCGGAACCACTGCATGCTGATACAGTATATTACCACAGGAGACTCCTCCTCCTGAAACGACTTGTTCAGCTAAATGAGGGACAGAGGCATGATACAAAGAGCGCATGAGAAATATACCATTAGGGAAAATGCAAACTGAGCATTTTCTCATAAAATATCTTCCCGCCTCATTGTAGCTAGGACAATAAAAACCTAGTGAGCGACCTTGCTATCTACTGCCTAACGTTTGAAAGGCTCTACATAGACAGCAGCGCCAGGCATTACACATATAGCACACCTCGTGTCTCGCAATTTGTTAAACTGAATCCTATAGAGTTTGATGCAAGCATGTTGCTATGCTAACAACGCAATACTAAGTAAAATTGTGTGGACATCCCATTATAATGAATGGGTTTGGCTTCTCCAGTAATTCCAGTTACTGAAAACAAACCTTACTGTAACACAACACAATGACATTGTAGAGAATTGTGTGCTTCCAATAGAGGTCTGCAACCGGATTCGGGCCTGAGAGGGCCCAACAAACTCTCAGGTTTCAGACTGGGTTTGGGTTTTGTAATTAAAAGGAATATTCTGGGTTCAATGCAAGTTAAGCTCAATCGACAGCATTTGTGGAATAATGTTGATTACAACAAAAATTAATTTTGACTCATCCGTCCTTTTCTTTAAAAAAACATAAATAAGAAAAATCCGGGTTACAGTGAGGCACTTACAATGGAAGTGAATGGAACCAATTTTTGGAAGGTTTAAAGGCAGAAATGTAAACTCATAATTTTATAAAAGTACTTACATTAATTCTTTTAACTCATGTAATAGTTGAGCTGTAAAGTTTTTTAAATCGTAATTTGTACTGTCATTTTAGGGTTTGTTGACATTACATTGTTATGGCAACAAAGTTGTAAAATTAGATATAACTTTACACAGAAAAGGTTTGTAAGCAATTTTATCACACTACAATCATGTTAACATGCATATTGTTTATGTCTTGTGACTATACTTCTGAAAAAGTGAGCATTTTACATTAAATTGGCCCACATTCACTTACATTATATGTGCCTCACAGGAACCCAGATTTTTGCTTTTTTTTTTAAAGAAAAGAAGGAAATGAGTCAAAATTAATTTTTGTGGTAATCAATATTATTCAACAAATGCTGTCGACTGAGCTTAACTTATATAGAACCTGGAATATTCCTGTAATGAAAAAATAAATGGGCCTATCTAACTTGTGTCACTCACAGACACGCACAAACGGATGAGTTAGGGGCTACATAAACATCACACCAAATGTTTTTTTTCACCAGTCTGCACTGTTTTTAAATTGTTTTCCCATGTAAACACATCTCGTTGTTTCTTCAGCATCTCGTGCAGGACAGCTGCATTTTTCAGACACCATGTCAAGTTAAAAAGAACTTAAGTTTTTAGAAATGCATCTCGATGGGGAGTCAGGTGACGCTATGCAAGTGTTGATCGCTTGAAGGTGAGCTCCGCTTAAACTTTGCTACAATTAGCCTTTTAAGCAATATTAACCAGTGAGAACCGTAATTGTTTTGTTTGTTAAACTGCTGGGAGTATAGGATGTGTGAGGACATTAAAAAGCACTTAAGTTCTCGCACCATGGACGCCTCGCGGGGTTGGGGTGGCGGGGGTCCAGTTGGTGGTGGTGGCGGGCCTTGCGGCGTGGGTCGGGGTGTCTCGAGCATTTGGCAGGGGTCTCGGTCTGTGGGGGCGGGGGCGGGGCTTTCCACCTTGATTGTGGTGGTAGGGCGGGGTGGGTCTCTGGGGTCAGCCAGGAGGGGGCTGCGGGCTGGCCCGCCGTCCACCGGGACTGGTGTGGAGCGGGTATGGGAGGGGCTGAGGGGTGTGGAGAACCAGAGCAGACGTGAGGTGTTCATTTCGTTGGGGTCCCCGGGGGGAGGGAGTGTTAAGATGTAGGGAAGGTTTTGGGCAGGCTCATTCCGAGTTTAGTCAGCGCAGTGGACCTCCGGCTTGGTGTTGGGTGCGCCCGCAGAGTTTTCGGTTTTCGGGTGACAGACCCCGATCTATCCTGGCAGGATTATTGCAGTCAGCTGACAGAGACTTTGTTCTACGAACGGCGAGGAATAAAGGCAAGTTGTGCTGGGAGGACCACAACATCATGGTTTTTCCAGACTTTACTAGAGCTACACAAACGAAACGGGACGGATTCAAGGAGTGTAAGAAATTATTGCACCATCAGAAGGTAAGAGGTAAGCTTTGCATTGCTGTATCCTGCTATGCGGAGAATTGACGCCAAGGATGGACGCAAGACTTTTACATGCCCACAACCTATGGCCTTCATTAAATCATTGGAGTGAGTGGGTAACTTTGCCTGCACTCGATCAACAATACAGACTACACATCGTGCATTTTGCTGACGCAGCCTGAGAGGATTTGTTGTTCTGTTGTCTGCCCACTGGCTCCTGCCTGACTCCGAGGTTATTGTTTACTGGGGCCTATTTTATTTTTTATTTTCATTTTATTGAACATTTTTATGTACAATTTAATGGCACAGTTTATGTTAAGAAAAAAAAAAGAAAAAATGTATACAGTACTGTGCAAAAGTTTTAGGCACTTAAGATGTTTCACAAAGACATTTGTCTTAAGATGGCTATTCATATATTCAGCTTTAGTGTGTCAATAGGAAAAATACATTTTACACTCCCATACATTACTTTTGCAAATAGAAAAGATTAGAATAGAAGAACAGGGTGCTCTGCAAGAGATGGCATTGCCCCCACAGTGCCCCCCACTGAACATCGAGTCAGTCTGGGATTACATGAAGAGACAGAAGCAATTGAGACAGCCGAAATAGATAGAAGAACTGTGGTGAATTCTCCAAGAAGCTTGGTACATCCTTTCTGCCAACAACCAAGAAAAACAGTATCCAGTTGTACCTAGGAGAGTTGGGGCTGTTTTAAAGGCAAAGGTGGTCACACCAAATATTGATTTAGCTTTTTTAAGTTTACTGGACTTTGTATGATGTTAATTTATAAATGAAAACTATTTATGGCATTATTTTTGAAGACATCCTCACTATGCAACATTTTTCACAAGTGCCTAAAACGTTTGCACAGTACTGTATATATACATATATATGTAAAAATCACCGGTCTTGAGCAATCTGGTAGCAATAGTGTCGCGGAAAATCTCATGAGCATGCATGGACCGTCGGATTTCCGAGCTATGGACACCAGTTGGGACTGTTATGCGCGAGGTTGAAGCACTTTTTTCTGTTCTGTGGGTTAAGGATGTTATGGTTACATCAATGTTGGATAGTGGTCTGTATAATTTAGCCTTGGGTACACAATTTGTCTTTACGTGTCAATGTCACACTTTAATATAAGTAAAATAATTCTCTCCACAAGGAATGTTAATGGGCTGGGGCGCCCTATAAAAAGAAGGAAGGTTGTATCTTTTCTTAAGCGTAAGATTTTTTTATATAGTGTTCACAGGAAGCTGAAAGACTTGGCAGGGCATGGGGTGGGCATGTGTTTTGTAGTGCTGGTTCGAGTAAGAGCAGGGGAGTCATCACATTTATAAGTAAGCATTTACAATTTAAATGTCTCAAATAAATTAAAGATAATTTAGGAAGAATCATTGTTGTTTTGGCTGAAATACAGGGGCAAAATCTGATTTTGTCTAATATTTATACACCCAATGCTGATGATCAGAACTTTTTTTTATAGATCTTGAGGGAAAGCTACAAGCAGCTGAGATCCTTCATGATATGGATTTGGGTGGAGACTTCAATCTTGTAATGGATCTGGTCCTTGATCATAGTGATGCAAGTCACTTATTCTATCTGCCACTGACTGCTCAATTGGGAACATTTTAGTTTCAGATCATGCTTTGGTGTATTTAGAGATGTTGCCTCATACAGAGAAAAGGAAATCATGTAGATGGCACTTTAATACATCCCTTCTACAAGACCCAGCATTTCAACAAATGTTTAAGACAGAAGTAAATGCTTATGTAGAAACCAATTGGTCCTCAGTGTCCTCTGTGGGGGTGTGGCATGCGAGGCACTTAAGGCAGTTCTTAGGGGGCGGATCATACAATATGCTTCATTCATTAAAAAGATCAAAGCACAGGAATTCATAGAATTAAAATCTCGTAAAACAGCTTATACTGTAGGTATTAGTTAAAATCCAAATATTATTGCCAAAATCCAAATATCATCAATAGCAATACTGAAAACAAGAACATAACATTTCAGTGCATTATTACAAAACATTTCAGCACCACACCAGCCCCATAACACACGCACAGACCAAACAGTCCTGTGCGTCAGAGGAACATTTTCACTATTCAAAAGACTTTTCAACAATCAGTCAGACATCTCAACTGCACATTTCTTTATAGTTTCTCCATCCGACAACGACTTTTTTGTTTTACGCAAGCACGAGCGAAGCAACATTAGATTCCTTTGGTGATTTTTGCGCTGTCATGGATTTCGTAAAAAGTTTTGATGCCGTTGTATTTTACCCTTTACATCTGTGAGGAGAGCAGCTCTGGCAGCACCATTGTACATAGAGTTGAAGTCAGAAGTTTACATACACCTTAGCCAAATTTATTTAAACTCAGTTTTTCACAATTCCTGACATTTAATTGTAGAAAATAATCCCTGTCTTAGGTCAGTTAGGATAACTATTTTAAGAACGTGAAATGTCAGAATAATAGTAGAGAATGATTTATTTCAGCTTTTATTTCTTTCATCACATTCTCAGTGGGTCAGAAGTTTACATACACTTTATTAGTATTTGGTAGCATTGCCTTTAAATTGTTTAACTTGGGTCAAACGTTTTGGGTAACCTTCCACAAGCTTCTCACAATAAGTTGCTGGAATTTTTGCCCATTCCTCCAGACAGAACTGGTGTAACTGAGTCAGGTTTGTAGGCCTCCATGCTCGCACATTCTTTTTCAGTTCTGCCCACAAATTGTCTATTGGATTGAGGGCTTTGTGATGGCCACTCCAATACCTTGACTTTGTTGTCCTTAAGCCATTTTGCCACAACTTTGGAGGTATGCTTGGAGTCATTGTCCATTTGGAAGACCCATTTGCAACCGAGATTTAACTTCCCGGCTGATGTCTTGAGATGTTGCTTCAATATATCCACATAATTTTCCATCCTCATGACGCCATCTATTTTGTGAAGTGTGCCAGTCCCTCCTGCAGCAAAGCACCCCCACAACATGATGTTGCCACCCCCATGCTTCACGGTTTGGATGGTGTTCTTTGGCTTGCAAGCCTCACCCTTTTTCCTCCAAACATACCGATGGTCATTATGGCAAACAGTTACATTTTTGTTTCATTAGACCAGAAGACATTTCTCCAAAAAGTAAGATCTTTGTCCCCATGTGCCCTTGCAAACTGTAGTCTGGCTTTTTTATGGCGGTTTTGAAGCAGTGCCTTCTTCCTTGTTGAGCAGCCTTTCAGGTTATGTCAATATAGGACTTGTTTTACTGTGGATATACATACTTGTCTACCTGTTTCCTCCAGCATCTTCACAAGGTCCTTTGCTGTTGTTCTGGGATTGATTTGCACTTTTCACACCAAACTACATTCATCTCTAGGAGACAGAATGCGTCTCCTTCCTGAGTGGTGTGATGGCTGTGTGGCCCCATGGTGTTTATACTTGCATACTATTGTTTGTACAGATGAATGTGGTATCTTCAGGCGTTTGGAAAATCACTCCCAAGGATGAACCAGACTTGTGGAGGTCCATAATTTTTTTTTCTGAGGTCTTGGCTGATTCCCCCCCCATGATGTCAAACATAGAGGCACTGAATTTGAAGGTAGACCTTAAAATACATCCAAAGTTACACCTCCAATTGGCTCCAATTAGCCTATCAGAAGCTAATTGGCTAATTGCCTAAAGGCTTGACATAAGTTTTTGGAATTTTCCAAGCTGCTTAAAGGCACAGTTAATTTAGAGTATGTAAACTTCTGACCCACTGGAATTGTGATATAGTCAATTTAAAGTGAAACAATCTGTCTATAAAACAATTATTGGAAAAATGATTTGTGTCTTGCACAAAGATGTCCTAAATAACTTGCCAAAACAATAGTTTGCCAATATGAAATCTGTGGAGTGGTTAAAAAACGAGTTTTAATGACTTCAACCTAAGTGTATGTAAACTTCTGACTTCAACTGTATACTGTACTGGTGAATCAAATTGAAATCTTTAATGACAGATTTCGTATCCAGGCAAACAAAAGGCATAGGTTTCCTCTGCATACATTAATGTTGCGCACTAGCTCGCTGACTAGCTTAGGGAAAAGTTTGCTCAATTTACTTAATAAATGATGAACAAGTGCAAGATTTTGCATGCTAGAATCCGAATGTGATCAGCAGGTCTGCAGCAACCTCTTCTGGTCGATAGTTTTAATAACATCATAGCCTGAATGCAATCTTTACATAATCCCTTTAACAATTAACTAAAATTAGTCCTCAGTCTTGTTCGGCGGGCCGTATTCAATGACACTGCGGGCCGCCAGTTGCCCATCCCTGTTTTAAACAAGTTGATCTATTATTTGGAATGGTAAATGACCTTGGTTGCATTTCAGTAAATTACATTTGACAAAGGAGGTTTTATGCCTCTCCAAAATTTTGTTTTATTACTAAGTTTTTAATCTCAGACACCTGGCCCATTGGTCTCTTCCACCTGAGAAAGCCACTCCCTGGTACGACATTGAACAAGCGGTCATTACCCCAATCTCACCATTGCAAAGTCTTTCTATCAAATTGCCTAGAGAAGTAAAAATGCATCCCATTATTTCACACTTGCATTCAGTATGGACAAAGGTTTCCCATATGTTCAGTTTTGATACTTACCTAAATGTTTCCTCAAGCATATGGCTGAACCCCACACTGCGTATTAACAAGTCCCCCATTTGCTGGAAAGAATGTATGTAGAGGGGTGTTGCTACACTTGTTGACCTTTATGAAAACGGAGCTTTGAGATCATTTGAAAATATAACGCAGCAATTTGGGATTTTTAGGTCTCAATTTTTCAGGTATTTACAGTTGCACTATCGACTTTATACTATTTTTGGTGGTATTACACAGCCCCTAAAGCTGCAGACACCCTCTGTATGGTGCTCATAGCCTTTGGAAAAGGGCATGAAGCATAAGTGTATTTATTCCTCATTGATTCAGAGTCTTGGTGACAGGGCCTTAACTGCTCTTAAGAGGTTATGGCAAAGAGATTTGAACTTGGTATTGGAGGATGGGGAGTGGGAAAGTATTTAAAAAAATATATAACTATGTCTAGGGATGCAAGGGTACGCCTTATTCAAGAATGGTTCACCAAATTGGGCAGGGTGGCGGCATTTGAAAAGATGTCATATAAACAGCTTGGCAAAATAGACACGTATGGTAAGAAATGGGACAGGTATTTGGCCTTTCTGGAGGGCTCTCAGTGAGGACCATATGGAGAGAAACAGAATTGTGGTGGTAATTGTAAAGTCTATTATTTGTCTTTTCTCTGTGTGTTGATTTTCATATTTTGTATTTTCTCAAATATTTTCTTTTGTATGTTTGCTTATATGTGTGCATGGTGTAATTTAGGCTTCGACCACAGGGGTATTTGTTGAGGGACAGGGTGGGGTTGGGGAGGGGAGGGGGAAATAATGGGAGTTAAGTTGATTCTGTGTGTATATGTTTAGTTTATTACGTGTTTCACATAATAATCAATAAAAATGTTAATAGCAACAAAAAAAAAAGAAGAAATGCATCTCGAGACCCCTGCGTTCTGTTTCATTCGTTGTACTTCATCTAGCTTTTTTTTAGCCCAGGTGTCACAGAGATTTGATGTTCTGAAGAAGTTCAGGCTGCAATAAGGACTTAATGTTACTCTAATACTATTCCACATGATTCCACATTGTTCTTCACCAAGCAAAGTTTCACCGCTTGATAAATGGTAAGCCAATGTTTTTATTACCCTTCTGCTCTAGTGTGCTGAGTGGCCGCTGTGCCTTGTTAAAACTGTGTATTTTTCTGTTGAGAATGTTGCCAACGATTCTTACATAAAATACAGCCTTTTGCAACAATCCTTGCTTGGAGTATACATTTTAAAGGGAGTGGGCAATTTCGGGTTTGGGTCCAGTTCTGGCTTAAAATCTATCATTACGGGTCTGATCAGGTTTGGGCTTAAAAATATGACGGTACTGGTCGGTCGGGTCACACGTATCAGGTACGGGTCGGGCTTGGGCTTTGTTTTAAGGCCCGTGCACACCTTTAGCTTCCAACTTTGTGGCAACAGTTTGGGGAGGTCCTTTTCTGTAGCATTAAGACAATGCCCCAGTGCAGAAAGCAAGGTCCATAAATATAGTGAATATAAATAAAAGTACTGGGTTAAACAGTAAAAAAATTATTAGAACTCTTTTTTTTTTAAATCGCTTTTAGGTATTGAGTATATTTATAATCAGATTTACATTCAGGTACCTTTTGTTAGATTAGGAACAAATTACAATTATATTGGTACAATAATGAATACCTCTGCTTTGTCAGAATTTAGTTTAAGGAAATTACTTGCCTTCGAGTCTATGATGTCATTAATACATTCTACTAACTCTGGTCTGGAGGAAATATAAAGCAGAGTAACATCTGCATAACAATGAAAATGAATACCATTTGTATAAGCAGAACAACAGAAGACCTAATACAGAGCCTTGTGGAACTCCATACATGTGTTAGATCTGACAGTTTCTTATTTAACAAAAAAAGTGGGGTCACACTTTATATTAGGTGTTTTTTACTACTGTGTACTTACATTAAATGCATACAATATTATGTATTTACTGTGTAACCACATTTTGTTCCACAAAATTCTTACAAGATTCACATCTGCTGCTACTGAGGTTAAGGTACGGGCAGGTTAAGGAGTATAGGGTTAGGGGTTTGAGTTAGGTTTTAGAATAAGGGTTATGTTAGGGGTAAGGTTAACAGTGTAATTACAAATGTAATAAATTGAGGGTACTTTAAATGTAATTACAATGCAACAACTTATTTGTACATAATAAGTACATTCTATCACATGCTTAAGTACATAATAGCTAAGGACACCTAATATAAAGTGGGACCCAAAGTGGTAGCGGTCAGCAACCGGACAAACAACATTTCTCTCCATCTTAATTTTTTTTTCTTTCTATTTGCTTGTTGCAAAGCATTCTAGGATTGCTTTTTCGCAAAAGATATGTGCAATGCTGCCTTAGATTTTAACTAAAAGAATGTATCTTAGAAGAGCTTTCAGAATAGCCTTTGTGTCTGGAGAATGCCTATGATGCCTTAAAGGCTCCATCGATAGGTAGCTTACAAGATTTTGGACAGAGCTAGAAACAGCACAAGATTAGGACAGAAAGACAGATAATACATTTATGTTATCTCTCATTTGGCCTCCTTTATAACTTGAACTGAAATGACTATGTGGCTGAAATCAAGTACTTCTGTTCTCATGAATTAATAATGACTACCGTTTTGGGGGAAGCGTGTGGGGGTCACACTTCTGATCTCAGTCTGAAAGAGCAATTGTTGTGGTGGTGGTGATGGTGAGGGGGGAGGCTGTGTGCACATATTAAGAGCCCAGATAACCCTCCGGGCGTAAGACCAACTGAAAAAACCACACAATCTACACTATACACATCCCTTTAATTCTACAATTGTACAGAAGCTCCTACCCGCACAAACATGTCCAGCTCATTCTTGCGTCGTTTCTCCAGCTTTTCGATCTCAGTCTGGCAGGTGTGGCAGACGTACAAATGATTGATAGCAGGACCACCTCCATATCTAACCAGCAGAAAGCCAACAATTAGCTTTCAATAAGAACCAGATTTTCCAAAGTCATAAGAGCTTGCAGCAGCAACAAACTATACCTGCTATACAGATGATCCCATACGTTTTGAGGAAGCATCATTACAAGATCATCAATGGATGTGGCTTTATTTGGTGGAATACCTGTCAAGGAAAATAAAAAACAAGAGATCACATTACAGCATAATATCAGCTTCTAAATTATTTAAATATTTCTAGTGATTTATCATTACAAAAATGGGCATGAGTCAAAGAGGATATTCCACGAAAATAAAAATGTAGGCTGGGACATTACTTTATTTACTGGAAATTGATCAGATCATGAAGTTAGGCAAATCAGAGGTGGAGCAAGTTAATATTTTGATGAAACCTTTTTTTTCTTTGGAATAACATGCACAACAAGACCACAAGCATGTATTAAAAGTAAACGGGTTCAATTTAAATTTCATGTTGACTTCAAAACAAATTGCACCGTTTCAATGTTTAGTGGTAAACATTAAGTAAATTTATATGCAGGAGAAATAATTAGTTTTCCAATCAGACCTTGTCCTTCAAATTTAGAGCATATGAATCAGTTCAAAAGAAACAGATCAAGGGGAAGAAAAGGCTTTGAAATGTGCTCTGAAAAGATTGATATTTATTCATTGACCTCATACTACATTCTCATGTTTACTTTGAAGAGGATGAGAGCAAAAACATTCAGTGAAAAGAATGTTGTGGCGCCCTGCAACTTAACCTCTGTAAAGCTAGAACAATTTGCAATTATATCTACCGTGAGGTCGATCTATAGCATGTAAAATACTTAATAATGATCATGTTTCAGTGTTAAATGGGTAAGGCCAAGATCTTCATGAGAGTGATCCTCACCTCCATGGGCACACAGGAAGTCATTGTTGGAAATGGGTCCTGGCTCGGCAAAGGTTTTGAACTTGTTCAGCCACTGGCGGGAGATGTAGAACTGCAGGAGGCTGGGCTCCATCATGTTAAGCAGACCGTTCACCTTCCGCCTCTCCTTCTGAGCCTCGTCATTACTCTTCCTGTTACATACACAAATAACATGAGCAGAGTTAAGCAACCGTCACTTTACCACAGAATTGAGATTTACAGTTAGAATCAAGGCCATCCATCCTGCTCAACGCAACCTTGAGCTTCTGTGTAAAAACAGCTGCGTCTTAATTGCTTGAGGTTTAAACCACTAAACCAGACAATCCTGGAAAAAGACTTAACTTTCAAAGTTTATTGAGTGGTTCATTTCAACATTCTTACTTGTAAAAGAGCACATATGCCTCAGCGTTTTGAACACAGGACTCAGATACTTCAGTAACGCTTTGGTCGTCAAACTGGTACCATAAGTGGTTCAGCTCATTCCTACAATAGGCAATGTAGTGACCACCTAGACCAAAACAAAAACCACAAGTATTATTAGAGATAATACAATGCTGATATATTATAAATAACTGCCAATTGCTTACATTTCTTAGTCAAATTTCAATTAAAAATATTTTATCATAGAATGTGCATTATCCATTGACAAGACTGTTGGGAGATTTTGGAACTGACACTCGGTAGAATGACCACTTCCGTTAGGGCCGAAACTTAGCCTACACAAGTACCTGAATGCAGACACAAGCCCGACTTCACGTGTCATTGCGTTCTGAAATGTGTCAGACCATAATTCATAACACAGCGCAACTACGTGTTGTGTTCTCAACATTGCCGCAAGGGACGCTATAGGAAAATCTGTACGCTTCTATGGTGAGTTTCCTCTTTCAACTCAACTACTGTCATGGTGGAGCAACAGTTTGAAGAGAATATTGCTAAGCAAATTAAAGTCAGTATATTTATAGCAACTTTCCTGAATTAAACCTGAATCCAGTTTAATGGCACAGACGTTTGAAGGTAACTCTATCGCCCCCTAGAAAATTGAGATTTGTTCCTACCACGGTTACGCAAGTACGCACGTTAAGCATGTTCAACCGGACCGTGCGTTGGCAATGTAATACAGTAAAAAAGTGATAGTGTTCCGATAATGAGAATCATCATTGAAAACAATGGGAATAGTAAAAGTAAAATGTCCCGATGTATAACAATAATGAGCAAATACCTGCAAACATAAATATTACAAAACTGCAATCTCGGGAGTAACATAAAGGTTAATGTCATAAAGTATTGAATGTTATGTAGTGTAGATAATATAATCAACAACAAAATGTTCTGCCCATCCCCCATGGCTGTAATTCATGGCTCTAAAAGCACCCACTTACTGCTGGCAGTGCCATGGTGACAGATGACCGACAGCAGGTTGTAGGTGGTGGTCTGGGCAGAGCTGTCCTTGGCTAGGAAGGGCTGCATTTCAAGGCCTTCCAAAGGGAAGGACACATGCGTGCTTATTTTGGTGGAGAACATAAGTTCATGTCTGAAACGCTTGAGGTGAATGCACAAAATCTGCGGGAGAGAGAATTTTAACAAAGCAGGAAATCAGCAAGGTTTGCTGTCTGGAATATTTCCAACACAAACAACTGCAAGATTGTATTGTGCCTTCATAATTTTTTACAGCATGATTGCACAACCAAACACAAAAGCCATTAATAAACTAGACTTTTACATTTTTGGAAGAAAATGTATGGTGTTTCCACATGTAAAACTTGCCACCACAATGCTAGGGAGCTGTATGTGGTAGCCATGCGGTTGCTAAAGGGGTTCTGAAGGGATTTTACAGTTGCTAGGTGTTCTGGGTGGTTGCTATGGGGTTGCTGAGGGATAAAGTTACATAGGGTTGGGGTTTGTTCCAATCCCTAACAATAAGTATGAGCAATATTAATAGTAATACTTGCCTTAGCAAGCACCACTAATAAAAAAAAAAAAAATAGTATTATGTTTACATAAATTTAATTAAAACTAGAATCAACCTTTGCCTGCCCTTCATGGTCATGGAATCCTGTCATTCAAGTACTGCACTGAGTATAGAGAGATATCAAAAAGTTCTTGAGGAAGAAAAGCTTCCAGTTCTTCGAGATTAGCAGAGGTAGATTTGCTTCATCACACTCCAGTTGTGTAGGCATGGATGGATGGAATAGATTTGGCTGGTGGTATTCATGAAACAACTCTAGAGTTTGTTTAATAGTCTGTATAGGTACATTTTCATCCTGGAATAGGCCTATAGGAACTTTCGAGAGGTACAGCAATGGGGGTGGTGGGCACAATATCCAGTAAAATGGCCTCATATGTTTTTGGCTGTTCTGCAATCATGTTAAGCAATCATCAGAGCAAATGGCTCCCATAAGATGTTTAACAGCTGGTAACAGATATTGTGGGGTTGAAGGTATTCTTAAACTCTCCAAACATAAATCCACTGGATGTAAGATACAGATGACTCATCAGAACATACTACCCATTATACTGCCATTACTACCCAAGAGTCCAGGTTTTATGCTCCTTACAGGCAGCCTTGGTACAAGGCCTTAGTATACAAGCAGTTTTATCATGTAAGCTTGGCAAAATATTAAATGCTTTATGAAGCTCACAATGTACAGTTTTTGATGAGACTGGGCCCAAGCTGCGTTCTTATATAACTGTCATTGAGCATCAACTTGCAAACAATTGTTGCTCTCTGCCAATGCAGTTTGTACATGATTGTTGTATGCGTCATTATTTTTTAGGCCTTTTGTGACTGATTCACCTGCAGTTTAGGTACTGACCGACCTCAGCCCTACATTGCAATGTGTTAGTAAGTGCCAAGTGTCAGATCTCTTGTATAGGTGACACCCAATGCTAAATAGCAATCAACCCAATGTAACCCAATGTGTTTGTAATTGTAATAATTACTTCAATGATAAACTCCTTTTGTCACGTTTTGGTTATTTGGTCCAAATCCTGTAGGCTGATATAAATCACAATTTTTAAAAGTTTAAAATTGAAATGTCTTGTAAAATATAAATGTGAGTATGTATGGTAACCATAATAGCTTATCTGTGCACTTACCTCTGGCAAACTCTGAACTTTGCAGAATTTGACTCCATTTCGTAACCTGAAACAATCGAAGAATCAAAATTAGCCTTTTAATTTCTGTAACAGTCACCTTAGAGCAGATCGCAAGGTTAACTTCATATTCAACAACAAGGTCAACACTCACTTCTTGCATTTTTCACAGCTGTACATGTTGTCCCCTGAAAAAAATAAATAAAATAGCCAGTAAGAATCACACTTGTGTTCTAAACATCAATAATGAATTCCATTAAGTCCAACAGTTTTAATATACATCTTTTTTTACTAAACCTCAGACTACAAAAGACATTTGATTAGCTACTGGTTAGTATAAAATTCCTATTTTTAATTAGATAGAGGGGAATTTTCCAACCTTTTAGTTCGTCCCTGGCAAAAAAGGCAGCAAGACAGTCCTGCAGCATGACCACAGGACCCCAGAACCAGCTATGGAAAATATGGAACATCAATAAATTAGGGCTGTCAATTTAGCGCGTTTAGCTCAGTTAGTTAAACAAATGCAATTAATCATGTCCCAGGAACAATTCAAGCTTGAAGTACCACCTGTTTTCTCCAGGGTGCAGTAAGCGAAATGCATCTTATACAGAGAAAACTTACCCACAGCAGACAGCACAAGATTCTCGTTCTTGCGCTCAAACACAGCTTGATGGAACACAAATCAGAACGCAGGGATCTCAAGATGTGTTTTTCTAAGTTTCAAACTATGTTAAATTTGACAGTGACTTAAAAACGGTATGTTTACGACGCAACACAACCAAAGTGAGATGCTCCAAAAGCGTTTTATATATATTTATATATATATATTATATATATATATATATATATATATATATATATATATATATATACACACTCGTGACCAAAAGTTTGGAATAATGTACAGATTTTGCTCTTATGGAAAGAAATTGGTACTTTTATTCACCAAAGTGGCATTCAACTGATCACAATGTATAATCAGGACATTAATAATGTGAAAAATTACTATTACAATTTGAAAAAAATTTCAGAACTTCTTAAACAACGGCAAAGATTTCTCATCAAACAATCCTCCACGTGCAGCAATGACAGCTTTGCAGATCCTTGGCATTCCAGCTGTCAAGTTTGTCCAGATACTCAGGTGACATTTCACCCCACACTTCCTGTAGCACTTGCAATAGATGTGGCTGTGGGGTTAAGATCCATAACACTCTTTTCCAATTATCTGTTGTCCAATGTCTGTGTTTCTTTGCCTACTCTAACCTTTTCTTTTTGTTTTTCTGTTTCAAAATTGTCTTTTTCTTTGCAATTCTTCCCATAAGGCCTGCACCCCTGAGTCTTCTCTTTACTGTTGTACATGAAACTGGTGTTGAGCGGGTAGAATTCAATGAAGCTGTCAGCTGAGGACATGTGAGGTGTCTATTTCTCAAACTAGAGACTCTGATGTACTTATCCTCTTGTTTAGTTGTACTTCTGGCCTTCCACATTTCTTTCTGTCCTTGTTAGAGCCAGTTGTCCTGTGTCTTTGAAGACTGTAGTGTACACCTTTGCCAAAAAACTGAAGATTTCATACAATTTCAAGCATTGTATAGCCTTCATTCCTCAAAACAATGATGATTGATGAGTTTCTAGAGAAAGCTGTTTCTTTTTTGCCATTTGTGACCTAATATTGATCTTAAGACATGCCAGTCTATTGCATACTGTGGCAATTCAAAAACAAACACAAAGACAATGTTAAGCTTCATTTAACGAACCAAATAGCTTTCAACTGTGTTTGATATAATGGCAAGTGATTTTTTAGTACCAAATTAGCAATTTAGCATGATTACTCAAGGACAAGGTGTTTGATCAGAAATAACTTTTTCAAATAGTGATGGTGCTGTTTTTTACATCAGTAATGTCCTGACTATACTTTGTGATCAGTTGAAATCCACTTTGTTGAATTAAAGTACCAATTTCCTTCTGAAACAGCAAAATCTGTACATTTTTCCAAACTTTTGGCCACCAGTGTATATATATATATATATACAGCTCTGGACAAAAATTAAGAGGCCACGGATTTACTATTTATAGGTATGTGTTTGAGTAAAATGAACATGTTTGTTTTATTCTATACAACAAACTTTATTAAAATTCTCAATTTTTTTCCAGAGCTGTATATATATATTATTTACATTTAAATAATATATATAGAATTATTGTTATTTGAGGGGCTTTCTCATCTAATGTAATTTGATTAATTAATCTGCATACCATGTAATTAATTTGATAACATCTTTTAATCGATTGACAGCCCTACAATAAATATAAACAGAGAGGGTCACTCATCCAAAAGGAAGTTATACATATAAATGACCAAATATTATTAAGGATAAAAAGCCTGAAGGCAGCACTCAAGATAAAGTTATTGTACCACTATAATCTACATAATGTAAGCGAGTGCAATAACCTCTTGATATATTCCATGACGAAAGCGATCCAGCCTTGAGGGGCGTAGGCTTCTCCACAGGAACCAGCCTTGACCAGAGCAGTCTGATGGGAGGAAGAGTGCAGCTTGGCAAGATCCTCTTTCCCCGGGATGGGCAGAGAAATGTCCTGGAAGTTCTCCAGAGTCACCGAAACCTGAGACAGGAACAACAGGTAACTAACTGTACTGAGACGCTTTATTTATAATGCTAATCTGTAACTGCAACAACTGTCTGGAACAAAACTACAAAATAATTGCTCTCAAAATATAACAATACTTTATAAACATTAGAGTGGAGTCAATAAAGAAGTATAATAAACACAAAATGATCATTCTTAGAGACGAGATAGGTTGTTATAGCTTCTTTCATCAATGTGTGGACCTCAGAAGGGAACATGTTAACGACTTTGTTAAAAGGTTTGGTTGAATTGTATTATGCAGATCATTTTTAATATACAAGTAAAATAAATGGCCAAGCACAAATTGCTCATTTGAGCTGTTAATGGTTTCATATAGGCACTTACTCCAAAATATTTTTCTTTAATAACAGTAAATTATTAATAAAAAATAAAATGAAATGAATAAATAAATAAAACTTGTTAGGGCTGTCAATTTAATAATAGGATTATGTTCAATATATGGAAATAAAACAAACAATATTTTGACTTTTAAGGCACTTTTTGTATTGTAGAAATGCTTAACTTGTCTGCTGCCAAAACGTATGTATATGATGTAATGTATTTGAATTATCTGAATTATAATACTTATTTTTATTATTTTTTATATATATATATATATATATATATATATATATATATATATATATATACACACACACACACACACACACACACACTAAATAATCTTTATTTGCCTTTCTCAGTAAATATTGATATACAGTATGTGATTAACTGTGTTTAATCATGTAATGAATTTGATTAAAAATTAACCAATTGACAGCCCTAAAAATTGTTTCTCATTATTTACACAAAATTCACTCCAAAATATTTGAAAACAGAAAATGTAAACGCTGAAGTTCAGATTTCTAATAATCTGCCAAGCAGGTGCCATTATCGACAATGCCGATAATTTCCAACTAAATCAACCTGGACTATATTTACATTTTACATTTATTCATTTAGCAGGCGCTTTTATCCAAAGCAACTTACAGTGCATTCAAAGTATCCATTTTATAAGTATGTGTGTTTCCATGTAAAATCTAACCCTTTACCTTGGTGTTGCTAGCGCCATATATTGGTCTAATACTATCACTATCACCATCCTCAACGAGCTGGCCGGAAGTGAACATTTTTAATAAATAAAGTTTTAAATATTGATCTATTTCTTACAAACATCTAGTGTCTCGCTTCAGAAGACATTAATTAGACCACTGGAATCGTATGGATTGTTTTTATGATGATTATGTGTACTTTTTGGAGCTTAAAAAATTTGGCACCTATTCACTTGCATTTTATGGACCTACAGAGCTGAAATTTTCTTCAAAAAATCTTAATTTGTGTTCTGCAGAATCAAGAAAGTCATACACATCTGGGATGGCATGAGGGTGAATAAATGATGAGAGAATTTTCCTTTTTGGGTGAACTACTCCTTTAAATATATATACAGCGCGGGAAAAATTAAGAGACCACTGCAAAATGATCAGTTTCTCAGGATTGACTATTTATAGGTATGTGTTTGTTTTAGTCTATAAAGTACTGACAACATTTCTCCCAAATTACCAAAAAAATATTGTAATTTAGAGCATTTATTTGCAGAAAAATGACAACTGGTCAAAATAACAAAAAAGATGCAGAGTTTTCAGACCTCAAATGATGCAAAGAAAACAAGTTCATATTCATTTTTAAACAACACAATACTAATGTTTTAACTTAGGATGAGTTCAGAAATCAATATTTGGTGGAATAACCCTGAATTTCAAATCACAGCTTTCATGCGTCTTGGCATGCTCTCTACCAGTCTTTCACATTACTGTTGGGTTGCCACTCCAGGTGCAAAAATTCAAGCAGCTCGGCTTGTTTGATGGCTTGTGACCATCCATCTTCCTCTTGATCACATTCCAGAGGTTTTCAATGGGAATCATGTCTGGAGATTGGGCTGGCCATGACAGGGTCTTGATCCGGTGGTCCTCCATCCACACCTTGATTGACCTGGCTGTGTGGCATGGAGCATTGTCCTGCTGGGAAAAAACCCCCCAGATTATCACCGATTCTCCACCAAATTTCACAGTGGGAGCAAGACACTGTGGCTTGAAATCCTCTCCAGGTCTCCGTCTTTAGACGACCAGGTGCAGGATCGGTGATGATCTGGGGTGCTTCAGCAAGGCTGGAATTGGGCAGGTTCGTCTTTGTGAAGGATGCATGAATCAAGCCACATTCAAGGTTATCCTGGAAGAAAACTTGCTTCCTTCTGCTCTGACAATGTTCCCCAACTCTGATGATTGTTTTTTCCAGCCGAGCTGCTTGAATTGTGCCAGGAGTGGCTAAATGTCACCCAACAGAAATGTGAAAGACTGGTAGAGAGCATGCCAAGACACATGTGTCAAGCTGTGATTTGAAATTCAGGGTTATTCCACCAAATATTGATTTCTGAACTCATCCTAAGTTAAAACATTAGTATTGTGTTGTTTAAAAATGAATATGAACTTGTTTTCATTAATCGAGGTCTGAAAACTGCATCTTTTTTGTTATTTTGACCAGTTGTCATTTTTGGCAAATAAATGCTCTAAATGACATTATTTTTATATGGAATTTGGAAGAAATGTTGTCAGTACTTTATAGAATAAAACAAAAATGTTAATTTTACTCAAACACATACCTATAAATAGTAAATCCAGAGAAACTGATCATTTTGCAGTGGTTAGGGTTAACCCTAACCCTATATATATATATATATATATAATATGATTTATAATAATTCATTTTTAGTAGTAATTTTCCACCTGTTGTTGTAGTGGGCCAGTGAAAGAAGTTACGAGACAGTAAATGTTTGGATTTGGGGAGGTGGTTATATAAGATTTTTTGACCACTTCGTTATTTTAAATGGCTTTTTCGTTCTGTCTGAAGTGCAGTTTAAATTTAGATATATCTTTGGTTTATGTTTTTCATGTTTCAATAAATGTATTTAATTTTTAAACAAAATCAATAGAGTAAAAATAATCACCCATCCCTCAGCAGTGGTGTTGAGGATGTAATCGGATGTCGCAATATATATTTTTTAAAATAAAAATATCGTGAAAATACTCTTGCATATTATCCAACCCTAGTATCCTGTCCACCACAAGTTTTAAAAATAAATACAACTTAGCAAGTTCTCTCTGCTTATGACGAATCCAGCATTACTCTGTGTTTCAGACTCGGTGGAATGAGGGTGATTCAGTTCATGTTTAGAGGAAGAACACTCAGGTCACTCACCCTGTCACAGGTCAGACACTGAACAGAGCTCACAATGGTGCCATCAAACACTTCAGAGATTATGCTGCGATATTTCCTCTGCTGCTTACTCTTTGGTGGAGTGAACAAGGGCACTGCCAACACTGGAAACAATAATATACTCTTTAGGATTGGTGTCAGTTCTGTTTCAGTTAGTGTAAAATCCAACACACAATAACTGAATTAACTGATTAATTAGTAGACATGGTCACACTGTTCATGGATACTTTTCTTTTCCTCTCCTTTTAAGTCCCACATTAGTCTCAAAAGTATTTGGACACTTAAGTCATGCTTAAAAATGTATCAATAAGTGCATTAGATTAAAAAAATAAATCCATTTACTTGGACACATTCTGGCTGCCAGACGTTAGTGGAATATGTTTATAGTTAATGTGATGAGCTGCACATTGTGTTAACTGACTTCATGTATCCATTAAAAATCGCTTTCAGACCAGCTGGTTAAACAATTATGCCATAAATGACAAAGAAAACCAATTGTTGGCAGATGCCTCCTGGTTTGATATGCTATCTAACGCTATGACATCCATACATGTTTTACTGTGTCACAAGTGTCAAGATGCCTTTTGGGGCCACTGTATGTACTAAAAACTATGCCGATAAAAGATTGCTGGTACCTTTCTTGTGAGCAGAGCTCAGATTAGGCCACATGGAGGATTTGGGTGGACTGCTGGACAGTCTAGATGTGATCCCTTCATTTGCACTGGGACTCTGAGGTCTGGTGCTGCTGCTGAACTGGATTTCAGGGTTCGAGTCTGAATGAAGAGGAAACATAGATGTCAATATGTAATGGAGATCAAAAACATCACAATACTTGTCAATGTAATGGACTTTATGTAGTTAAGCATTTAGCAGTCGAATTAAAAGATATAACTTCACAACAGAAACAATAATGGAGTGAATGATGCCACATACAGCTAAAAGAGGGAAGAAATTATGGCTGTCAATCAAATAAAATATTGAATCACGATTAATATAATTTATGGCATAATTAAAGCATTAATGCATTCATTTCTGTTAAGAAAAAAATAATACATCCCACAGAATGGAACCGTTATAATGTCAAATTGTATAAATGTGTTAATGTGTTAACTTTGACAGCCCAAGTAGAATACAACCAGAGTGTTAAAAAACACCTCCTTGTATTCACCTGCAGTTCGACCCTGAGATTTAATGGCTCCTTGGCTGCTGATGATTGGCCTTGACTCACTGGCTGTGTCCACGTCTTTATCCAGGTCACCATGGGAACCAGCCCGATACAGATTATTGATGAGGTTCTTCTCTTTCTGCCAATCTCTGTTGTTCTGGTTCTGCTCAGGGATCAGCATCTCAGCTTCATTGATGTCCTCCCGGACTCTGGGGCCTTCACTATCAGCACAATCGCTGCTACCGCAAGAATCGCAGGACTGGAAGTCATCTGATTGGCTATGGTTGTCCTCGTCGGGACTGTCGTCAATGACCACAGGCTGGTTTGGGTCCTCAGGTTCAGGAATGGGCTCCTTGAGCTCCTCGTGGAGTTGGTCCATTAGACAGCGTAGAAACTCCTGAGAATCCTTGAGATAGAAACAGATATGATGTGTACAAATGCGCTGAAACAAGATAACAACAAAAAAAAAGTTTACCAAACGAAAACTTTGAAAAAAACAAACTTTGTGTTAACTTGAGATATTCTTGGTGTGAACCACTGCCGTCTTTTAGTAAACACAGCTAAGACAGCGCAAACTATAAAGACTGAGGGTGAATGAGAAACTCGAGAACATGTGCATTATCTACGGATTATTTGATGTGTAAGTTATGTGTTTATCGTGCCCTACAAGTGGAGTCGGAAATATCATAATTACATAAATGACCCAGCGAAGTCATATTAACAAGAGGGAAACTCAGAATTCTAGATGATACCCGAGTTTCCGGGTTAAGACTTTGGAAGGGGCATGTCGACGAGAATGATGATGGGGAGCAAGGATTTCACAAAACTATTTCAACTTCTGTACTTTATTTCAGTAATATTAATATGTTATACTGAATAGGACAGTAAACTAATGATTTACCTTTAGCGGTTTTAGCAAATTAATTAATAATTTGTTAGATACCATGCATTAAGAAAACATTTATGTTGTGTATAAGTGATGCAGGTTTATTCACTTATGTTTATTCACCGGTACAACAGAAAAAGAGCTTTTGGTGACGTTCATTGCAAATCATTAAGTTTGTCTTCTTCATATTTTGTTTCCCACTTGAATGCGTGACATGTCATAGAAATGAAAGCCCAACTCAGAGGTACGAGCTTCCCAGATCCACTTCAAGGCAGTCTGTTTATTTTTCAATTAGTGCAAATCAATGTGCTTTTTTTTCCCCCAAAGACATTTGTCATTAATTTACTTATACGTGATGCTCATTTTTTTGTAAGAATCTTTTAAATTATTCAAAAATACATAAAAAAATGCAATTCACACAAAACAATTACTTGTTCAAAGTTATTTTAATATTTTTTCAGTGGCTTAAAGTAAAAATGTCTAAGTAAACATCCGGAGATAGTTAAAAAAAAAAAGAAAAAAGAAATGTTGGCATAAGAAATTGGCAATAATCTTTTCTTAATAAGCAGTGAAACAATTCTGTATATTCTGATCTCTCTCTCTCTCTCTCTCTCTCTCTCTCTCTCTCTCGTTACATATATAAACCTTTTGTTTAATAAATCAAAGTCAGGTGGTATAACCAACATGTAGGTAACCATTCTGAAAATTATGAAAGAATTTCTGAAAAAAAAAAAAAAAAAAAATTTGAAACAGCGTAAAGTTTAAAAAATATATATAAATCAGATATTTTGACATTTTTATGAAAAGTGCTCAGGTCAAATGGAGTAAGTAGCCCTAAGAAAACTTCTTTATACCCGTGACTCAAATTCATGACATTTGTATTAAATTTAAAAAAACAACAACAAAAACAAACAATAAAAATAAGTTTGAAAGCATTTTTAAATTAATGATTAAGTTGATTAAATATGAAATTACATAAATGATTCATTTTAATACCTTTTACCTGATGGTTTACACCACTTAACATTTTTAAAGTCATTAAATCTATTTTTTGTAGAAAATGCTATAAATCTTTACCAAACTTTATGAAGCCAACAAGGACACAAAGAGTACATTTCAATGAACTTAACATGTGTTTTAAACAAGATTTTTCAGACATTACTCATTTTTATCACCTTGGAAAGCCTTATTTGTCAATGACCCAAATTTTGCACAAAAAACAACAATAGCTTTATCAAAACAGAAAGCTGTGATCTCATTGGCTGACTTCACAAAACTTAATTATCATTCTGCCAAAAAACAAAGTCATGTTTACAGGGTACGAGGTTGCTAAAATTAGCATTTAAAAGGATACTAAAGAATATATTTGCTGAATTTGACAAAGTGCGCAAGGTTCATGCCATTAAATCTTTGAAAGATATTTACAGTTTTTCTTGAGGCACATATGATCAAGTAAAAGATATCTTTAAACTCATTTGTATTCTGCTTCATTCTATCTGATTCCATAGTGAGCGGTCCCTAAACATCACATTCAAATGAGAACTGTGACTGGTCATTTATCATGTCAATCAGACAGTCCTTTCTATTCCAAGCAGGCAGTCCTTGACAAGAATAGGCAACAAAGTGGGCCCGAATTCCATCTATTGATACAAATCAGGCTACGCAAGATTGCGTCTGGTTTGTTTGACTTCAAATTACTCCAATTACAATCAAACAAACAAACAAACTGAACAGACAAATTGACATTCTAAGAATTATTTTAAAATCAATGTCATGTCAATGTCAAAATCAACCATGTACTAATTCGACAAGGCATCAAACAAATCTGACACGTTTGGAGGCTCATGCGGCATACCACAGATTAGCTTGCAACCCACAGGAACCCATCGCCATAGGAACAACTGAAGATTTTGAGAACATTCCTCATTACTGGCTCATCCACATGGTAACATGGCCAACTGGCTTTCTAACATCCTGCTACTTAGAAGCCTGGTAGGCAAACAAGCTGCAAACAATAGGACACGGCACACTAGACCGCAAAACCATTAATGCATATACGCAAATGCAGTACAACAATAAAGGTTCCTTGCTGTATTCAAATTCTGATAATAAATAATGTCCGCTTCACTACATAGTTTGTAGAGTGAACAACAGTGAAACAAGGCACTCATTGATGTTGACTGGATGAAAGTGAGATTCATGCTCCTCACAGTCACTGAACAGCTCGTGATGGCCCATTCATGCCAACACTAATTTTACAAATGGCCTTCCTCTCCAGTCAGGCATGACAATGGATGCACAGCGCTGTTTGGAGGTGATCATACACCAAGACTGCCAACTACAGCCTATAGCAGCCAGACAGCAAAGGACACTTCAAGGACCACTGCATCTCACAAAAATCTAGGACAGACTTCGAAACTAATGACTCATATATAAACTTATCATTATCATTTGCAATTTACTCTTTATCTTAAGTGTTTAAACATATACTTCCTTGCCTTATTAACATACTAAATAATTTCAACATTCAAACATTGCAATTATTACACTTGCAATACATCTAGATAATATTTGGCATATGTACATTTATTGTAATGTCATAGGAGGGTGCCAGAGTCAGAGGAGGACTGGCTCCCCAAAGCCTTAGAATTCAGTAAGAACAGGAAAATAACTGCCCAGGGTCAGCTCGCAACTGCTACACAGTATAACAGGTTGTAACAGATGAACAATCTCCTTATAAATGCTTTTAGCATTTAGATAAACCTTTACGTTTTTATCTTAAGCACAGATTAAGCCTGGATCTAGATAAAAATGACTTTTTAATGTTTACAGCCAAATGTTTTACAAGGCTTACCTGTTGGGAATAACCACGAAACATTGGGTTTACAGCCTTGATGCCCTGGAATACATTTATGGGGACCACATAAGAGTTCCTACAACAGCACAAAAGAACAGCAATGAGAAAAACTGAAGTGAAGAGGATAGAAAGACATGGGAGTGAAATAGGAAATGACAAAAGTGGAATGTACCTGTTTTTGTGCCACAGGTCTGTGATGAGTTTCTGATAGCTCTTGCATAGCGCTGGCTTCTTGTCTGTCTTCACCAGACCACCACAGTCAAGGAAAAACTGAGTCAGGGGAGGACTAGAAGACAAACCAGAGAGAGAGCAAACTAGTGCGAAAACCCCTAATATTAAATTTTTTTTTGATTCAGTGGTCACACACAAAAATCAAACATGTGTGTGCACAAGCAAAGTCTTAAAGAGCCGCTGGAGCAGTATGGATGACGTTTATGCTGACTATCTTTTTGGAGCTTCAAAAGGTCAGATCACCATCCACTTGCATTTTAAGGACCTACTGAGCTAAGATTGTTTCTATTTTTCTTCAAATGTGTTCTGCTGAAGAACCCCTGGGATAACATGAGGGTGAGTAAATGATGAGAGAATATTCATTTTGGGTGAACTATCCCTTTACGAATCACATTAGCATTCACCCCCTTAGACCTTGAAACCTCCTGTGGTAATTAGAGGGCTTTAGGACTGAAAATCTTGACACAACTCCATTTGATAAGCAGCGCAGCAGGAAAAGAGTGAAAGTACAAAAGCAGGGAAAAAAGAAAATCATGAACTAGAAAGAAGAAAAAATTAACGAACATATGAATAAAACAAAAGAACATACAAAAGAGCGCAAGAGAAAAGAAAGAATTGACAAAAGAAGAGCCAAAGAAAGAACAAATGAATAAATTAAAGAAAAGAAAAAACCAAAGCAAGAATTATTGAAAGAAAAAACAGAAAAAATGAACAAAAAACTAAAAGATAGGAAGAACGAACAACAGAAAGAACAAGAGCAAAAGACAATTGATGAACAAGAAAAAACAAGAACAAACAAGAACAAACAAACGAAAGACGGAAAAACTAAGTTGTCAGACAAAGTTTAAAAGAAAGAAAATTCTGAATAAGGATCAAAAGTTTTAAAAAAATGTTCTAAAGAACTCAAAAGAAAGTTTGAAAGCTCAAAACAATGTTCGAAAGTTTGAAAGAAAGTTCGAAAGCTCGATAGTTTGAAAGATTGAAAGAAAGTTCGAAAGTTACGGTATAACTCACAATATAGTTATTCTTCTAGAAAATCAACAAAAAGGGTTTACATTTTAAATAACCATATACAATATCCAAATATTGTATTGGCTTATACAATAGCCAAATAAATAGTAAATAATATAGCATTTGCCAAATGCAAATTAAAATGTTTTTTTTTTTTTATCTACACTAAAACAGCAGTACACTTGAAGACACATTGACCTGATATCATGTTGAACTCGTAATAATGGTCACGTCTGGATTCTACGTATGTGCCGCCACCTGAGTTCTCTGGTATTGTTTCTCCCTCGATATAACACAGAATATTTGTATGAATTAACAGAAGCAGAGCTATATGTCTTTATAATAGATTTGCGAGTGTACAGGACATGTTTTGAGCACGCACACGCACTTTTTGAGTGAAAGCAGGAGAGGTTGAGAGGAGCATGTCTGCAGATAACGCATGTTAATAAGGTTCTTACCAGTTGGAGAGCGCCTGGAGTGCTGCGTTCATGTAACAGGTATTACCGATGTTTTTCAGTCCAGTCAGACCTGTAAAGGTGGAAAAGAGGCTGACACACAACCTCAAGAGATCTGACCTAACAGTGTTTACAATATAAAGTGAAAGGACCGAAAGCTAGACATGAGAGATAAAGGACCTCTGCTTCTCAGTTCGTCTTCCTCCTCGGTCTCCATATCCAGGTCATCACAGGCTCCCACTAGAGGAACTCTCAGAGAGGTGGGGCTGCCGAGAGCTTTGGGGTCCTGAGATATCAAAGAGAGGAGATGTTCAACAATACTACTGTCTTTGCAAACAATAAGTGAGAGTTGAGTACGCTTGTTTGCTCTCAAACTACTTTCGGAAAAATTATGACCTCAAGAGCAACACAGAAAATGGACAGTTCCCAGAAGAACGTTTTATAAGCTATAAAGTGTGATATCACTAAACTTAGTTCTCTCCTTTTGCAGTATGTGCAGAATAACCATTAAAAGCAAACTGGCTCAGGTTTGGATGCATAGAACTGGGCAAGAAAAAGACATGCACATGGTGGTTCTTGTATTGAGTTATGCTGAGCAGCTCTGACCTGGTTGGGGGTCTGCACTGGGGAGGCAGGTTTGGCAGTGCTAGGCAACTGTGTATGGGGACCTAGTTTTCTTTCTAGGAAAACCTCCTTGGTGCAAGCGTAGCACCACACTCTCAAGGTGGTCAGATTGACCGTCAGGTTGTGCCTCGTTTCCTGCAAGAAAAATGTACTGTGCTTAGATGGACATCAATCAATCATCTTAAAACGCACATAAAATTTTTTTTTTCTAAAGCACAAATTTTACATTCATCTGATTGTGAAAAAATTCACCACGTATTTGCGACAACAACCCAGTATACACACAATATAGTGGTGACCAATGTGTTATCAACCAATATTTTTAACTGTCAGCATTGGTCTGAATTGGCAGATGTTGGAAAAACATTTAAAATGAACTATAAATTCAAACAAACTGTTTTTCTATGCCAGTGTTCAAAATTAGGCTACTAAACACAGTAATCCAAAGCCAAAATGCAGTAACTACACCAAGACCGCAACTGAAAAAAACAGCTTTGAAGTTTTTTGATTGTCCGGCCAAATGTGGATTATAAAATAGTCTAAAATAGCTCAATTTTGACCAAATGTTTAGTGTAGATTGGAGCTTAATTGCAAACACTTTAATTTTAAACAACTCAAAAAACTCCTAAAAACAGAAAGACAAAATTTAGGGCAAAACAAAAGTGATAATGTATCAGGGGAAGTGGGGAGTGGTGGGGTGCGGCACGCACACGCACGCACGCACACACACACGCACTAAGGGGTCTCTACATTATTCATGCATCTGGACTGGTTTTCACTGCAGCATTCAGAAGCGGTGGTGCAACTGCAGCCAGACAGAGGCAGTTAAATCATTCATGAGAGCTGCGCCAAAATACAAACCCTGCCAAAATCTGCCACTCTCACCATTTCACGCTGGACCAGATGTAATATACCACAATTTCCATTAGAGCTTACAGCGAGAGTAACATAATAATCTGATAAACAGTACAAATGCAGGCCAGAAAAAAAATGCATTCTTTAAAATCTTCATTCACTAAGGGTGCTTTCAAACTTGGTCCGATTGCTTGGACCGAACCTGAGTTCGTTCCCTCCCCCACTGGTCTCTGTTTACATCATCTTATTTGGGACCGAACCGTGATCCGATCGCATCAAAGTGAGTACAAGCGGCAGCTGCATACCACTGTAACTAGGTAACAACTCAAGAAGACATCAGCTTCACTGCGTTAAAGTATTCCTCTCTTTGGATTTACCACCAAAACTTTACATGCACAAAGCAACAGTTATGTTTGTCTGTCACAAATGCATTGAATGTGTAATGATCTGATGAATGTTAACGTTTGTCTGTCGCAAGCCCATGGATGCATTGCAAGAGATGTGAAGAATGTGAGCTTCTCTCTGAAGGGAATTTATTTGGAGACAAGCAGGTATAAGAAATTCATTATACCATAATTATTGCAATCGGGAGCCTGTGAAGATGCGAATTCACAAGCGGTTCACTTTATTTGGTACGGTTGCGTTTATCTCAGCAGCTAACCGTTCCGGAGTTCACATGAACTGTACCCCAGACCACCTTTTCAGATGGACTTGGGTGTGGTTTGTGGGTGCGCACCCGAGTTCGGATAACAGCGTTCACGTCATCAAACGAACCGAACTTTGACGTCATCTGAACCCGGGTGCGCACCAAAAGTTCTAGTGTGAAAGCACCCTAAAGCAAATAATTAGTGGTACGTCCAATGGTTTTAAACTATAACAGTGTATTATTCATCCACATTCCTTCGCACTGGCTGCACCCCCTGTTAAACTGCAATCAATGTTTATATTCCAATAATGTATTTCTGATATGATTGAACCAATTTATCACTTTGTCTATTAATAACAATAATAATTAGTGATAGACCAATATACCAGCCAAGCCAATTAATCGGACAATATGTGGTCATTTTGCGATTATCGTCATTGACCGATAACCGCGTCTGCTTGGCCAATAAACAGAAGTATTAATTTTCCCTTGTGTCAGTTCCAAAATCTACCAATAGATTTGTCAATGGATAGTCAATGCTTTCTGTTTTCAAGGTTTTTTCTTTTCATGAGTATGCATATTTTAGTTCATATTGCATAAAATATGTGTTTGTTTCACTATAGAAATGTAGCTGTTTTTAAGTTGGATTATGTTTAGCAGCATTTATATCGGCCATCATGCTCTCTTGATATAGGAATCGGCCATTTAAAAACCCATATCAGTCAACTACTTGTAATTATGGCTTTGAGAAGAACTGCAAGGGTCACTTATGTACAGGCATAACATGCCTCAGAGAATGTACATGAGGTAACAAAAGCAATAAAGCCTTTTACACTGTAGTGTATGTTCAGTGTTTCATAAGGGCAGGGTTGAAGGCGGAAGAGAGCTTTAGTCGATAATCTACAGATCGCTCAGTATGGGGGGGGGAGAGAATGAGAGACAGCATTTTCATTTCTCTCTTTCAAGTTCTCCTGCAGTTCTTTCATCTTCTCTGCACAGTTCATTCTTTCTTTCTGTTTGTATCACTTTCGCTCCCCTTCACACTCACTACTGAGATTATAAAATCAATCATTAAAACTTTAAATTTACTCTGCTGGATTAACACATATGTCTCTGGTTATCATAAATCAAGTCAACGTAGAAGTGAAAGTGGCTAATACTGAATTTTAATTTCAATGAAGATTTGTGTAAAACAATGCATTTTCAGCTTGGTAACCAGGTAAACAAAAGTACAAAACACTGAACAATTGTACATCTATCCTTTACATTCACAAACAGAGTGCTATGAGAGGAATATTTTGGGGTATTGGTAATGGGGAATCAGAGTGGGGTTTAGTGGGAAGGAAGATCCCCACTGGGACAGTGATTAATAATGGATGAGTTTGTCCACAGAACTGGACAGTATTCCAAACACACATCAGTGTTTCGTTCAATAAGCCAAGCCTCCAATTACATAGACGAGATGTAATCTTATCAGCTCTGCTTGTCTAAATCAACACATTCATAAAAATCTAATCCAAGATTAATGTTTAAAAGCAAGTTTTTATATATACAGTTATTACAGTATATGATCACCGACAAATAATCATTGTCCAACTACAGCACGTAGAAATGGTAAAAAAACAGTAGAAATGGAAAAAAAGATGAGTGACCTGAGAGTGGACGGTGCTGTGATCTGCATGCGACTCCCCACAGCCAACATATGAACAGCCATTCTGAATGAGAGAAGAATTAAACAATCAATAAGTACGAATTTTACTTGTCACCATTCATAGGAGTTATTTTTCATCCAGACAGACAGTCAGTAGGTAAATGTTCTTTATTGATCTCAAAGGGGAAATTCAGGTGCAAAACAGCAGCTACATTACTGAAGATGACTTACCTCTAGACAGGCCCAAAGATTTGGCCCCCTGACTTTACAGTCCTGACACTGACCCTAAAAACAAACAGAAGAATATCCCATTGATTAATGACCTCTGAGCTCACAGTAGGTCTGTCTTCAAAGGTTTAGAGAAAGGTTTAAAGAATGCGATTTTTACTTCCAGATCTCGACTGTTCGAATCTATGCAATATCCAAAATAGAGCTCATAAATTTATTAGTGTGCCTATTAATCGGCACTGCTTTTTGGAGTTCATGTGTTACTTGTACTTTTCCTAGAGTTTGTAGAGACTCACATGAGACTTCTGTATGAGTTCCTCCTTGGTGATCTCCCCCACACACTCCAAGTGTGGGCAGTCATTGCTTGACGCACCTGTCATCACTCTTTAGGAAAGAGGGAAAGAGACAGAAAAATGAACACCAAATAACTAATAAATACTAGTTAATTTAAAATTAGTTACATTATCAGTTTCGATAATAGCCTGTTTATGCTTCGAATAACATTAGAAACCATCGTTTTTTAAGTTAACACATAAGCAACCTTCACATTACCCTGAGCAACATCATAATGTGCAACTAACACACCCTATAATGGCCCAGTCCCAAATAACCCACTTGATGTCGAGACTGTCGACTTTTCGTGTCTGGCTTTTGTTTATGCGTCAAACATTTACAGTTCAAAAGGGTGTTTAAGCACACCCAAGGTGCCCTTTTTGTGAAGACCGCACTGGTGCGGTATCCATAACGGTCTATTACATAACAGCCCATGCCATATGTAACACTCAATTCACGGATAATAATGCGAGGTCTTTACCTGGACACATCCATTCGCTGGTCGCTACTATGTGAAAACTTGAGTTCATTGTTAAGTTCAAGGTCAAATAACAATACAACCCTTTTCTGGCCTTGATAATGATCAACAACTTCAGAACTTTCAAATGTCTAAAAACAACACCAGAGGAAACTAATGCTTGAATTTGACCATCTAAGAAGGCTTTCAGAATGATGAAAATGTTTCCATTTTAGTTTGCCATTACAGTTATAGTAGTACTTTCAGGAATAGATGGGAACAAAAATGGCACAACAAAGAACAGTTCAGAAGCCCTTATGATTTTTTGTGAGTCTCTGTCCGTATGATCTGTCTACAATCAATCTAGACATCAGTAAAGCACACAAGCACATGGGCTTTGATGAAAGGATTCACTTTACTCTCTTGGCAGTATATTTTGACAAAGGCTCTAGTGAAAATGCGCCTAAATAGTCTTTGTTCCACTGGTGTCCTAAAATGCTACATTTTGAAAAGCCATGCATCAAACGTCAATATTAATGATACTTTAAATCAAGGTCTTACACTTTGAATTAGATAAGTTCTCTGATGGGCAGATGAAGCACTCCTACTGGAAAACAAACTGGCCAAGATGTGCATATTATACACATATCAATATGTTATATCTAGTGATAGTCCGATATATTGGCCAGGCCAATTAATCAAATGATATTTAGCAATTTTGGGATTATCTGCATCAGCCCGTAACCATGTTCTCTTGGCTGATTAACAGAAGTGTCAACACTTTGTTCTCAAGTTTTTTTTCTTTAAAGTTTACGCAAATTTGAGTAAATATTGCATAAAATAAATGTTTGTTTCACTGTGTATATATATTTCTGTGTATATCTGATTTGCTGTTGTTAAACTGCATTATGTTTATCTGCATTTTATATTGTCCATCGGCAATCCTTCTCTCTAGATATCAGTATCAGCAATAAAAAATAATAATAAAAAAAAAACATATCGGTCGACCACTTAATTGTATCATGTACTGTGACAGGAGACCATGTACAAAATCAGCAGGGTCTACACAAACTTTTATCTTATCTGAAAGGAAAGTCATAATAAAATCATAAAAGTCTGCTATCAAAGAGCTATTGACTAAAGTGTTGTACAAAAACAGAATAATTTAACGTGATTACAAGACTACTAAGATAAACAGATGTTAAAATAGTGAATGGGCGTTTCAGTAGGGCCAGACAACACATCAAATTAATGAGTGTCCCCAGAAAACTACTCTTTATATATATTGAGCCAGGTGTACTGTAATCTACTGAAAAAATCTGAAATATATAGAATAGAGATGCACCAATACCACTTTTTCTCTTCCGATCCGATTCCGATATCGGAAATCTCAGTATCGGCCGATACCGATCACAAGCCGATACCAGTGTTGTTGTTTTTTTTTTGCATAATCAGCTTAGAATATCTTTACATTATTGTGTGGAACTAATTTGGTGTACTCTTTAAATTGTAAAGAAACACAAACCCCTAACTACACATTATTTCAATATAAATGTATAGCTTATTAAGAAACATTTTTTTATTAACTAGTATACTGGATAATGTAGCAGCAAAATTAACAGTAATTCCAGTCTTCGGTAGAAAAGAAACTAGTGTTTTATTTTTGCCTTTTTTTTTTTTTTTTTTCAAAAATGTTTCAACCTGTATCTGGACTTTAAAGGATTCAGATCACTTTTTTGTTCAATTTAGTTGTAAGACATCAGTCCACTTTTCATTCACACAGTTACAGTAAACAAATACTAATGATGACAGTAATAATAAATTGTTATTAATATTATTATTATTGACTTTTAATTTTAAATACAACAGTAATATATTTCAATCGTGCACTTTTTAAACCCTCACACTTTTACTTTGACACTAAACTCTCCAGGAAGTCCTGTATGTGTCTGTTTGTAGGCAAGTTCACAGTAGTTTAATTCGCTTCTTATTCAAATTCTGGTAAATTGCACCTCCGGTGCCGTTCTAAATGCCTATTATAAGTGAACCGAACTATTGAGCATCTGCATCTGAGATGCTGTTCTTGAGTATAATGTAAAACATAGCATTGCTATGTGTAATATTGTAAAGCAATTATAAGCAAACACTGTAAACCCCAATGTTGTCATTACTGGAAATATCAAGTTGTCTTAAACATTACTTAAAATGTCAAGTTTTGGGCTCATAACTCAAATGACAAAGTTCACTGAACATATTTTTCTTAAAAATCCATACTCAAGATTCTAAGGTGTTAATAACTTAAACTATTGAGCACACAGCTGAGGCAACTTGGAATACCCACAATGCCTTGTGCTTGAATTATTTATTTATGTTTATGTTTCCTTGGCCAAAGGAAACTTATGTGGGCATTTAAATAGTTGTTATTAAGAATTCAAAGAGGTTTGAGCTCTTTTGTAATATTATTTATGTTGATTTGTTGCAAATAGTCGTTTTGTGTGATGTCACCATTAGGGTGATCCGTGTCCCTTTGGTCAAGTTGTACCCTGTACCGCAGGTCTCCCTGTGCAACTAAAGCACAATGCCGGATTCACGAAAATGTTCTTAAAAATAAAAAAAAATTTAAATAAAGGATAAATTCTAAGAAGCCCATAAGAAGTGCAGTTCTTGAAAAAGCCTTAAGTAGTTCTCAGATAATTTCTTTCTCTAATTTTATTTTTATTTTTTTAATTTTTTTCTGAAGATCAATATTAAGAAAAAAGATAAGAACTTTAAGGCATTTTTTTGGGGGATACAAAATATTCTTAAATATTTCTCACTGGAGTCTTATGGATTACTTTTATGCTGACTTTATTTTTTGAGCTTCAAAATTTTGGCACCCATTCACTTGCATTGTATGGATCAAAAGAACTGTAAAATTCTTCTAAAAATATTCATTTGTGTTCTGCAGAAGACAGAAAGTCATACACATCTGGGATGGCATGAGGGTGAGTAAATGATTAGAGAATTTTCCTTTTTGGGTAAAATATCCCTTTAAGTTTATTTAATGATTGACCTAATAATAATCTTCATGAATAAATTATATGACCTAGATTTGAGTCTATTCAATTAAAACAACTGAAACAACAATATTTAAACAGCAAATTTGAGTTAGGTGTACTTGTATCTTGTTACATTAACTAAAATAGTCAAGTACATTCTACATGAACACAAGTTAAGTAAACTTAAAGGAGCAATATGTAACATTGACATCAAGCTTTTAAAATGGGTACAGCAGTCCAAATTCAAAATATTGGAGAGAGTTGTTCCAAGCTCACGTGGGTTGCCAGGTTGAGGACACGCAACAGGAACGAGCAAACTGACAATGGCAAGCGACGAGCCTTACACTGTAAGTTGATCAGCTAATGTATACGTTTGCAATGTTTTTATTGTTTGCAAATTATAAACCAGCTCATGTGGATTTTTTATAACTCTGTCAATGTTAGCTAGATGTATTGCTGGCTTCCATGGCTACAGCGCACTGTGTTTGCGCGCTAACTTGTTTCAAATTTGACAACCTGGGGTGTCGAAATACTTTTGGTGAGTGAGCAGTGGGTGGGATCACACAGGCCAAAACATAAACAGAAATTCCGGCCCAGAACAGACATTTCAAACTAGAATATACTGCTGTAGCATTGTTTTCGGAGTAAACAGTATTTCAACTTAGCATGTTTCCTAAATCTCTGATAAGATATTATGATCATTTTATGCTTTATTACAGTAAATATATGACATATTGCACCTTTAATTATACAAGTTTTGGAGACGCCATTACTCAGTTCAATTGAGGGAACGAGTTTACCCAATCAATTGAGTAAAGTCAACTTATAAGTGTTTCCAGTTTATTGTAGTCCAAAGTATTGTGATGTTTTGCACTGGAATGCATTTTAATGTAAAGTAATGCATTGTAACATGTAATGTAGGGTATAATACAGTATTCTAGTGTTTGATATTGTTCAAACAGTACATGTACATATATGTAATATTATAATACTGTGATGTAGGGTCATAATCTTTAATTTACTGTAACGGTATTTATAGAAATGTACAGTAATAGTCAGGCGAATGGACAGCGGAGTGAGTGTGACGTCACTCCAGTAGCGCGTCAGCATAGACAGAATCTTCGCTAGGCTAGTTAGCCGCTGTTTGTCACGCACGTTCCTCCCCACAGCTTTTCCTACGAATCTTTCTATCATCACAAGAACAGCTGAAATCCCTGCAGACGCTAACCGAATAAAGTGTTTACTGTGAAAGAAGCGCAGACTGATAGCGTGTTAGTGCGGCGCGCTATTGCTAAAGTCAGTTCGCACATCATCTGACAGCTCAGCCGCTGCATCCCTTCATATCATGACAACACAGTTATAACATATAAACACAGCTGTAAAGAAACCATCAAATATGTCAGATAATCAGACCATATCTCGCACATAGCCGCTGACATAATATTAGCTCACCTCTAGGGAAATGCACGATGATGTAAATATCAATCGATTATCGCTTCTGATGCGCTGATGACGATAAGGACGGTTAAAATACGGATTTCAGCTTGTCAGCTACATATCTGAAGAACTGTTCTGTTTGCAGGCAGCAGGTTTTCAAGCGACTGGCATCGGACACTGTCACTTCAGGTTCAGGCTGGAGCTACACGCAATGACACATTCAAACAGCTTCTTCCGGTTGTGCGGCGCTGAAAGTGAATGGAGGAATCAGGCAGCTGCGACAGCGCCCCCTAGTGTCAATACACGGAACGACTCACAGATGCGCATGTATCCTAGCTCAGGCGCCTCTGTGTGGCCACAGAGAGAATTACACTATCTGCCCGACTGCTTTTGTTCAAAGGAATAGTTCACCCAAAAATAAAATTTCTCTAATCATTTACTCACCCTCATGCCATTCCAGATGTGTCCCGAATGTCTCCGCTGTGTTAGTCCATTCAGTGCAAGTGAATGGTGGCCAGAAGTTTAAAGCTCCAAAAAGCACATAAAGTCAGTATAAAAGTAATCCATATGTCAATATGGATTTGGTAAAATCCATGTCTTCGGAAGCGATATGATAGGCGTGGATGAGAAACAAATAAATATTTAAGTACTTTTTTTACTATCAGTCTCCACTTTCACATTCTTCTTCTATTGTTTTTGGTGATTCACATTCTTTGTGCATATCGCCACCTACTGTGCAGGGAGGAGAATTTATAGTAAAAAAGGATTTAAATATTGACCTGTTGTTTGGGTGAACTATTCCTTTCATTTTAAAGGAGATTATAGCAGTCCCAGCAATGTGAGGATGGGAAAATTCCTATTATTTCACAGCTATTAGACCAGAATCCCATGTGTCAAAGATTATTCTACTTTTGTACATCCTGATCATGCAAAAGTATGTTTTGAAATGCACATCTACTTTTTACCTTTAGGTAAATTGATGCCTCACACAAGATTGATATTTGGCTAGTTTGCTGAACAAGGACTGAAAAATAAATCCACTAAATAATACATGCACTGTGTTTGCCAAGACCCGTTTATAATTGTCTCAGGATTCCTTCATTTATTTCATTTTAATCTTGTCTTTGCAATTTATATGCCCCAAACAATATCCAGAACAGTTTGTTTAAAATGTAAATGCTAAAACTGTTTAATTCAAATTAATATTGATATTTTAACATCTAGATTCTCTTTTTTATTTATTGTTTTTTTTAATTTTTTTTTTATACATTTGTTGCTAACAAGTTGCTAAATAACAGTTTTCCATTTCATCCATGGAGCTATAAAATACCTGGAGAGAGCTATCTGTTAGCATCCCCACTGGATGGATTTGCACTGGATAGTCGCAATCCCCATTCACTTTCATTCTTTGGAAAAGAGCAGCGTGAACATTCTGCCTAAACTCTCCTCTTGTGTTTCCCGAAAGAGAGAAAGCCATACAGGTACAACATGAGGGTGAGTAAATGATGACATAATTTTTTATGTGTGGTTGAACTTTCCCTTTTTCCCAACTTATTATCGCGTGCTTTTATTTTGAAATATGGCTGTGGCGCAGGCAGTGTGTTCTAGATTCGTGGTGATTGTCCTCCTTCACACGAGCTCATCACATTGAGTCAATAGAGGGCAGATGGCGTGCCCAGTGAGAACGCACTAAATGTAAGTATTAAAGAGTAATGTACTCGCTTTCTGTTTTGTCTTCAGTTTGTTACTTAAATTCAATTTAACCTCCGATCTGATGACATAGCACACCATTATAGTTAACCATCAAGCTCAACACAGCACATAAGTGGCTAAGTTTCCCTTACACTTACTTAAACATACTGTTTCTGACCGATGGGTGATTTTAACTAAGCATGGGGTCGTGTAGTTAACATGGCCATTTTCAACCTTAAAATTAGCCTTCACGTGTTCAACATAAACGTGAAAGGCAAGCTCGTTTTCTTGATCTCCACTGTTGACATTCCTGGTTTTGATGGCTGAGCAGCAATGTTGCATGTTTTGGACGGTTGCTCATAGAAGAGTACATATTGTGATCATTACACAGTGATCGGATGTAATACATTCCTGTGTCTCTGTGTGTGTAGTGTCTGAGACTCAAATCCCCTCTTAACCAAAGTGACATGTTTGTCTTGGCACGTCAGCTGGGCATTGCTTCATTCCACTGATAGAGACCGGCATCAACATCTCTAGATATAACACGTGTAATGTGTGTGTTTCTATAGGTTGTACTGGTGAAGTGGACTATGGGCAGTAGTTGAGATTTGGCATCATGGCTGAAGACATTTTCAGAAGCTCGCACACGTCCATGAAGGTGGCTGCCTTGCATTTTGTGGATCTGCCTCTGTCTGTCTATTACTCTCTCCCACAGGTGAGCAGGTCATCATGTCTTTCAATCATGTCTTCAACTAGATTTCTTTACATTTGCCACCCTACACCAGCTTTTAAGATATTTCTTTAAACTGAGTCTTTTTTTTCAACCACTACAAATACACAATTATTTCCCTATACTGTATGTTATGGATGCTTGTAAGCAAAATTGCCTTTAGGCCTCTACGTGAAATCAGTGTTCCCACGCGTCCTGGAAAACCTGGAATTTTGCAGTTATCCAGTCACTGAAAATTAGAAAAATACTTAAGTGTCTTGGAAAATAATGATTTGTCCTGGAAAATATTTTAGTATAATAGAATTGTCAGTCTGTGTTCCAACAAGGTTTTTGTTACATGTACTAAAACAGGGTAACGATCGGGACTAAGGAATAAGAATTCGAGTCAAATACACAGATTCTTGTAGTTTTGTCACTGCCGGCACTAGCGCATTGTGATACAACATCAACTGTCATAACCAAATCCCTATAACATACTTTCTCTGCTTATCTGCTGCCATCTCTGCTTTGCGTCGACAAAATAGTTTTAAGTATTGATATAGTACAAAATATAGTTTTTTCGTTCCAACGTTGCTGTAGTGTTAACTTTAGACAGCGATGACTGTCGGACCACTGATTTAAAAATAAATAAATAATTCAGTTAATTTTCAATAATTCAACAATTGAAGTCTGCTTATACTGCGGTAACCACATGTAGAATGCGGAAAACACGGACAAAATCACAGAATCTAGTCATAAAAATGACATTAGCTATAAAACGCAGAATCTCATGGAATATGGCATATTTGAATGAAAATGAATGTTTAATGTACAGCTAATCAAATTAAAATTGCGATGTGTCCTAGTGTGAGAATTAAACTGCAGAAGTCTGTGATTTAATAATTGAAATATATAATCTACAAGAGATGTGCGCTTCAAATTGAATGTGTGAAGCTGGCCGCTCATACACTGAAAACACTTCATCATGAGCATCACGTGCACTCTTGTATGTGTGAGATGACAGAGAGCAGAGCAATCTGAAGCGTGCAGCACATACAGATTATTTAATTAAATCACAGCTTTACAGGGATTATTAATCACACTGGGCCATGTAGTGAACTGCATATCTGGAAGTGAGAAACTACCTTCAAAGATACAGTTGTGCTCAAAAGTTTGCATACTCTGGCAGAAATTGTGAAATTTTGGCATTGATTTTGAAAATATGACTGATCATGCAAAAAAACTGTCTTTTATTTAAGGATAGTGATCATATGAAGCCATTTATTATCACATAGTTGTTTGGCTCCTTTTTAAATCATAATAGTAACAGAAATCACCCAAATGGCCCTGATCAAAAATTTACATACCCTTGAATGTTTGACCTTGTTACAGACACACACACACAGGTTTAAATGGTAATTAAAGGTTAATTTCCCACACCTGTGGCTTTTAAAACTGCAGTTAGTGTCTGTGTATAAATAGTCAATGAGTTTGTTAGCTCTCACGTGGATGCACTGAGCAGGCTAGATACTGAGCCATGGGGAGCAGAAAAAAACTGTCAAAAGACCTGCGTAACAAGGTAATGGAACTTTATAAAGATGGAAATGGATATAAAAAGATTTCCAAAGCCTTGAAAATGCCAGTCAGTACTGTTCAATCACTTATTAAGAAGAGGAAAATTCGAGGATCTCTTGATGCCAAGCCAAGGTCAGGTAGACCAAGAAAGATTTCAGCCACAACTGCCAGAAGAATTGTTCAGGATACGAAGAAAAACCCACAGGTAACCTCAGGAGAAATACAGGCTGCTCTGGAAAAAGACGGTGTGGTTGTTTCAAGGAGCACAATACGACGATACTTGAACAAAAATGAGCTGCATGGTCGAGTTGCCAGAAAGAAGCCAATGCCACAATATGCCCGACAACACCTTGACATGCCTCACAGCTTCTGGCACACTGTAATTTGGAGTGACGAGACCAAAATAGAGCTTTATGTTCACGACCATAAGCGCTATGTTTGGAGAGGGGTCAACAAGTATTGTGCTCCTTGAAACAACCACACCATCTTTTTCCAAAGCAGCCTGTATTTCTCCTGAGGTTACCTGTGGGTTTTTCTTTGTATCCCGAACAATTCTTCTGGCAGTTGTGGCTGAAATCTTTCTTGGTCTACCTGACCTTGGCTTGGTATCAAGAGATCCCCGAATTTTCCACTTCTTAATAAGTGATTGAACAGTACTGACTGACATTTTCAAGGCTTTGGATATCTTTTTATATCCTTTTCCATCTTTATAAAGTTCCATTACCTTGTTCGCAGGTCTTTTGACAGTTTTTTTTCTGCTCCCCATGACTCAGTATCTAGCCTGCTCAATGCATCCACGTGAGAGCTAACAAACTCATTGACTATTTATACACAGACGCTAATTGCAATTTAAAAAGCCACAGGTGTGGGAAATTAACCTTTAATTGCCATTTAAACCTGTGTGTGTCACCTTGTGTGTCTGTAACAAAGCCAAACATTCAAGGGTATGTACATTTTTGATCAGGGCCATTTGTGTGATTTCTGTTATCATTATGATTTAAAAAGGAGCCAAACAACTATGTGATAATAAATGGCTTCATATGATCACTATCCTTAAATAAAAGACAAAATCAGTGCCAAAATTTCACAATTTCTGCCAGGGTGTGTAAACTTTTGAGCACAACTGTACACTGAAACGCCAAAATAAAAGCTTGAATTAAATGTGTTTTTGCTTAAATATTACACTAGTTGGGCACATAAAATATTTTGGAAATATCCTGGAAAATTGTGCCTTGAAAAGAGTGGGAATTTGGTGTAAAAAATGACACCCGATTGCATTGGTTTATTGATGTCTTCACCTTTTCAGATCTATACATTGAAGGCTAATACTTTTTTTTAAAACATTTTTTAATTTATTTTTAGATTCAGACTGTACAAACAAGAGTACATACTATTTTTACATAGGAAAGAAACTATATGAAAGTGAAGAAACAAAAATGATATTATAGAAAACAGTTGCATAGTTAGAATTGCTTTCATATTTTACTTTTAGATGTTTTGATTTCAGTTTTACATTGCTCAAATGCAGGTATTTTTTCAGTCCATTTAACTTTATGGATATAATAATGAGCCATAATAATTATTAAATCACATATAAATATGACATTATTATTATTATCAATTGAAATACGCTTTAACATTACATCAGTTTCTTCAAAATTATCAACAGTCTTGGCTTATTTTTGGAAATAATCTTTGCAGCTCCCTCCCAAAGACTTTTGGACACTCCAAAAATAAATGATTAATAGTCTCAGGGGCATTTTTACAAAAAACACGGTTATCTTCCATACTTACTTTAAAACGCTGTACCACAAGTGTCTTAACCGGGTATACTCGATGTACAATCTTACATAAAACCTCCTTCACTTCATTCTTAATGCAGCACTTGTTAGGTGTCATCCATATTTTGCTCCAAACAAACTGTTTTTTAAACAGAGTTCCATTTAACTAAAACAGCAAGGATATCCTGTGTTTGCAAAAGGGAACTTAAAAAAATATCATTGCAACCATAGCTTAAAAAATAATGTAAATTCTTTGATTCCAATGGAAAGTCATTAACACATTCTAAAAGCCTCAAAGTTTCTCTGGGAATTGCATGTATTACCATTAAATATTGACTAGGTTCAATTGAGAAATTATAAAAATTAATAAATTCGGTGTAACTTTATAAAGCACCCTAATTTTTGATCAATTGCTTAACCCAAATAATTCCCTTTTCAAACGTATTTTTGTAAAAAGTGTTTTATTTCTAAATCTTATATATTTATTGTATCTATGGGAGGAGAAATTATGATTGTACATAAGTGTCCACGAAAGTAATACCTATTTGTGGAAACTCAGAAGTTTTATGGGTATTTTATTAAAATCAAAATCACATTTCAGTAAAAACTCATACCATTAAAGGCTAATACTAACAGAGGCTCATACTGACAAGTCATTGTGTGCTGATGAGTGAGAAAACATGGAAGCAAGTTGTAATAGCATTGTAATAATAAAACTGTAGAACTTGTTGATTTTTATTTTGGTAAATATTTCGACATTAAAAATTTGTAATATACTTATATCAATTTTATAATGTAATCATATATAATCTATAATTTATAATGATAAGAATTATTTTAAAAAGTAAGAATTATTATTTAACATTAAAAAAAAAATATTAGTAAGTAATATGGAAATGCACAGCAACATTTTTGCCTATTAGGTTTGATGAATATTTGGCTTTGTGCACCAGCCTGACATTGCTTTGATATTCCTTTTGAGAAATTAGATTAGGACATTAAATCAAACACATGTGTTATGTGCTTCAATGGATGTCACAGCAATTGCCTGTGAGACACAATGCCTGATTGATCTGTGAGTGTTGGGATGCATGTGTTGCGTGCAGTCAGTGTGATCACTGTTAAGGATAATCTGGATATAAACGGAGCGTAGGTGGGTGGCACTGCCAGCTTTGCTCTTCTCATCCGCAGGCTTATGTCTTACATCAGTCTTACTATGTAGAATAGGGATTTTGTTTTCCATTCCAATCCTTTTGATCTTTAAAAGAATAGTTTACAAAAAAAAAAAATGAAAATTTCCATCATTTACTCACCCTCATGTCGTTCCAAATCTTTGACTTTTTCAGTGGAACACAAGATGATAGTAGATAGTGAACAGGGGCTGTCAAGATCCAATATGGACAACAAATCACAATAAAAGTAGTCCATGCTACTTGTCAGGGACGTGATTCTTCCGGATTAACCCAGAATTCATTTTTTTCCGACCTAAAAACGTGACCCGAGTGAATTGTGTAAATCCGTAAAAAAATAAAAAAAGGGGGATGTTAATATTTCATCGGGGTTAACATTTTACCAACAATGTCCTGCCCATTGCATTGCATCCAAACAAGTGTCATTCAAACTTCCCTCTGAACTACTTCATTCACTTAAACTTCACTGCTGCCTCTGCGTCATGCACATCCAGTACATACTTTGTTGAGAATGCGCGAGATGGAGGCTCCTGATTTTCGCTGTCAGGACTTCATTCAAGACAGACAGGTTTATTTTAATTCATCAAGACAAATAAAATGGTTGGATGTAAAACAGGTTTGCTGACAGGTAAAAAAAAAAAAAAAATCGCTATTTTTAAGGGGCAGTTCCAGCGTTACTGACATATTTACCGTGAAATCGGGAAATTTATCTTCACACTTAAAGTGCTCTGCCAGTATATCAAACCATTTGCAGTATATGTATAATCATAAATCCCTGCAGATAGAGTCCAGACATTAGAATATGTTAAGTCTAGATATTTTTTTTTTTTCATTTAGATTGGGAAATGAACTTGGGTTACTGATGTAAAAAAAAAATGGACATGAATTTTAGGAGACCACTCTCTGTAAAAACTCTTTGAATTTAAATGCACAGTCCAGAAATAATACTAGCCACATGATAAAAAGGGGTTGGCACTCCTAAGAACATGTAATATTACATTTGTACTCATTGTCACATTAATACATTTTCACATTAATGTGAATAAACCAGCATGTCAATTGTAAAAGCAGCACTTACAGTAAATATATGTTGAGAGAAAACTATCCAAAACTCTTTAAAACCTGCAAATGTTGACCTGAGACATTGGTATGTTATCCGTTAATTGAGCACTATCGATTGAATTAAGATTTGAATTGGGATAAGGCCTTGAATGATTAGTAACCAATAAATACTAAACCGTGTTTAAAATAATCTGCATTGACTTCTTCAGACAGCACTACATGAAGTAGTGACGCCATCTAACAGCTGTGTGCGGGAAAGCAGCGCATCATACGGGATTATCCAATGTTTTATCATATTACAATTAAAATTGCGAAGCTTGACAAAATGATCCCTTCCCAAATGTTGGCTATAGATTTCATAACTTCTGCACTCTGTTTGGGTGGTTTTGTGCTGATCGACAATAGCTCCAGTTTGTGTTTGTCAAGAATTATTGCCAACACTTTACAATAAGGTCTATTTGTTGACATAAGTAAATTCATTTTAGGTTCATGATATAGGTATCATGAACTAACTTGAACTTTTTATGGCATTTATTAATCCTTGTTTATGTTGGTTAATAAATATACAATTGTTCATGTTAGTTCCAGGGATGGAGGGGATTGTTCGCTTTCAGAAATAGCTAGTTTTCTTATTAATAGGGGCCAAGCACCGAAGGTGTGCAGACATCTATTGTATCTGTCAGTTTTCTTCTTCTTCATTTTTCTGGCTGAGAGTCTATGGCTGCCCATAGAATCCTTTGGAGGAAAGTTGTGAAATTTTGCACACTGATAAAGGACAACTGACTTATAAAGAACCCAAATTTGGGGTCTCTAACTCACACCCTCTAGCACCACCAACTGTTCAAATTTGCATAACTTTTGAGCCGTAAGGCCTAGGACTAGAAACAATTTTTTTTTTCTCTGATTCCTTGGCTTATGCTGATAGTGGATGTGAGGCTGTATCTTCACAATGCTTTGGCATATTAAAACGAAACTTGTTATATGTCTTAGGCTGTGTCTGGTTTGGAAGGCTGCGTGCTAGGTAGGACGCGTCCTTTGAAGGCTGCAGTATACCGAGTGTCCTCCTTTAAACAAATCTTGTTTAAATGAGACGGCCTTCATAGGACAAACGGAAATGGAACGGAACATGGTTGCTATGACAGCACGCCACTCTTTAACAAGCGGGAGCACTTTGAGTGAGAAGGGAACAAAGTCCCTTTAGAAGGGAATGTATGAGGTACATTTTTAGGAGAGTTATAATGATGTAAAGAGAAAATAAAATAGATTTTACAGGTGTACTTTTAGTCCAATACTTTATTTTAATTATATATTAATATAATTATACATATTATATACTCTGCACTCATCTACTGAGGTACTTCAACTTGGGAATTAACATTCCTTGCGTTTGAACATCATATTTACGGGCAAATTGGCGTCATTTTTTTTTAGACATTTCCATTGAAGCAAAGAATTGTGGGTTGTGAGTGCCCTCGAAGGATACACCTCATGCATCCTCAGAATTCCTGTGAAAGAAGGTCGCATTCGAAGGCTGCATTCGAAGTGTCCTACTCGCTTTTCTGAAACGAGACCGCCTCGATGACGTATGCGGCCGACAAATGCGACCTCCGGAGGACGCATCTTCCAGACGAGACACAGCCATAGCCATCATGACTTGAGGGTACATGCACAGTTTCGACACGGCACCACCTAGTGGTCTGGAGATTTGAAAAATGGCTGTTTTTGCTTATAATTTTGGAATAGTTTGGCCTAAAATCATGAGACTGGTCACTTCAGATTCTTTGGGGCATACGGAGTCGACTGATACCAAATTTTCCAATGCCGGCCATTTCTTTTGGACCAAAAGATGCAGTAATTGCACTTATTTCTGGAATGCAATGATAATATCACTATTATTAGTGATATTGACATAGGTTGCTGTAATTGTTGTTTAGGCAACTGTTATAACTTGAGGTTTCATCTAATTTAAGCGTACATAATTTAAATATATTTTTAATGAGGGAAAAATGACTTGGTGCACCTTTAAACTTTATCAGTGGATCAGATCACACAAGCCAATCACCATACATCCAGCCAAATGCCAGCCAGTTGTGTCCAGTCAGGTAATCCTTGTTGTCACTCTATCTGACTCCCTCGCTCTCTGCATGTCTCACTCTGATCTCTCTGCGTGACTGCAGCTGATTGTTAATCCTGAGCAGAATGTTGCCTTATGTCTCTTTACTCCTCCTCTGATCAGGTAAGTCTAAGTGCCGGCACCAAGAAGCTCTTTGCCGCCACTGCCTTCGGTGCCGTCTCCCTCATCTTCCTCGCCCGTCATTTCAGAAGAAGAAAGGGCAAGAAGAAAGCCAATTCGCCTGTAGAACACAAACATTTTGAGTTCCTTACCTGTATCCCGCTGACAAAAGGTAATAACAGGTCACAAATCACTTCAGGTTCCAACACTGATCCCTTAAGAAATATTCGGGTTCAATACAAGTTAAGCTCAGTCAACATTATATGTGGCATAATGCTGATTACCACAAACATAAATCCGGGTTACAGTGAGGCACTTACAGTGGAAGTGAATGAGGCCAATTTTTGGAGATTTAAAAGGCAGAAATGTGATGCTTATAATTTTATAAAAGCACTTACATTAATTCTTCTGTTAAAACTCTTGTATTATTTGAGTTGTATAGTTGTTTAAATCATTTTAGGGTTTACTTCGTTACGTCGCCATGGAAATAAAGTTTTAAGATTGGATAAAACTTTACTCAGAAAAGATTAGTAAGCGATTTTATCACACTAAAATCATGTTTACATGCATATTGTTTATGTTTTGTGGCTATATTTTTGAAACAATCAGTATTTTAATGTTTACGGGTTGGCCCCCATTCACATCCATTGTAAGTGCCTCACTGTAACCCAGATTTATGTTTGTGGTAATCAGCGTTGTTCCACAAATGCTGTCGATCTAGCTTAACTTGTATTGAACCTGGAATATTCCTTTAAAATTTGTCAACACGCTGGTCCCAACATTGCATAAAAGCTGTGTTGATATTATTTTAGTATTTAATGGCAACAGCTGCAAACTCATTGTTTGCAGTGGTATTCTTCATGTATGTAAATACACGTTAGGGATAATGCACTGGCAGTTTGTAATTTTAGCCAATTAAACCCCTTTAGGTCGGATAATAGAAGAACCTGACGCAAATCACCTTGCTGGGTTTGTTTTGCAGTGATGATTGCCTGACTGTACATTATCAGGAATTTTACCTTGTTTGTTTTCCAAATAAATAACTGGAAATAACAAACTCTGATTTGAGTTTAAATTATTTTATTATGTAAAAGAAGAAAGACCACATTGTAGTAAATCAGTTGCATTGAACAATGGTAATTAAACAGTTTAGTGGTCATTTCATTAAAATATTTTACAGCAGAATGCCGCAATTGACCTATCCACAGCTGTGTAGTAAATAGTTATAAAATATGTACACACTACCAGTCAAAAGTTTGGACTCACTTGACTGAATTTGTTTCTTATGTTTTTAAATACTTTTGATCTTTAAATGATTAAATGCTTGAAATACATTTTGTAGACCAATATAAAATGTGCCTACAAAAGCATATTTGCCTACAAAATTTCTTTGCAAAGTTAACATTTTTAAAAGTTTGAAGTTGGACCAGTAAAATGACAGACCCTGTGTCTCAATCAGCTCCCTAGCTCCATATGTTGGCTCGTGAATCAGTATAATGTGAACATGAATTCGGGCACTGGCAAGGGTGTTCATCCACTGAACATTGGGACACTTATGACTCAATCACCTGCGACACGTTAACAAGCTTGCGCATTCAAGCGCAGCTGTTATTAATCAACAACATTGCTGTATAAATCACACTATCGTTCATTTTCCTTGAAGATATTCAAACGTACAGTGTTATTATAACAGATAAATGGCATAAATAAATAAGTTTAAACCTTTTAACAACTCAAATATTTAAAACATTGTTTCAATTTCATGGTAATTATGAATTAAAGACATTACAAACAACATCTCCTTTAAAGTGAAAATAAGGCTTGTACTTCATAGTTTTACACTTGTGCTCATCTTCTAATGACTTGAGAGACGTCAGAAGACATGATGACTTTTTCAGTAAGGGAACATAGTGAGCAATGATGCTCCCTGGTTTTTACTGTGCATTGTGGGATTTTTTAGGGAGCGAAAGTTTCAGTGCACTAGAACGATTTTGCGAATGAGACAGCCCTAAAAATGGCTTACTCCCTGATCAGAGCCCTGACTACTGAACTAGGGAGCCAACAAATATTCCTCGTTGATGGGAACTCCTTCAGTACTGTTTAAAAAGCATCCAAATGAAGTTGGTTGAGAGAATGTCAAGAGTCTGCAGAGCTCTAATCAAGATTTGGGTAGTTATTTTGAACAAGCTATTTTTTTGTTACTATATAATTCACATTCTTACATTTGCCTTATTTATTAGTGTATATGACTTTACAATTACTCAAAAATGTGGAAAATAGTAATAATAAAGAGTAGGTTTGTTCAAACTTTTGAGTGATACTGTATTCATTGATGACTGACTGTCTTGATGGTACTAAAAGGGCTGTCCATCACCTATTCTTTCAGACATTGGCAGCAATAATCAAAATCCACCTCTGAACTCGAAGAACTGCTACTCATGTAATGTGGTGTCCAATGGCAGCCTGTACAGCAAGTTCTCGGGTTCCCTTCAGAGCTTGGCCTCAGTAAGCTACCTTATTTCTTGTCTGTCACTTGATGAGTGCAGTGGTTCCCAACCCTGTTCCTGGAGGCCCCCCAACACTACACATTTTGGATACCCCCTAATCAAACACATCTGATTCAACTCATCTGCTCATTAGTGGAGACTCCAAGACCTGGATTGGGTGTGTCAGAAAAAGGGAGATATACAAAATGTGCATTGTTGGGGGCCTCCAGGAACAGGGTTTAGAACCACTGGTACAAAATCTCAAGACTTCAACACGGCATGCTGCAAAGTACTTTTAAAACAAAAAAAAGCTGCCACAAATGTCACCTGAGGGTGGCAAAACTGGCCTTGCAGTTTGGTGTTAAAATAGCACATTTAGTGCATGTTTTTTCTCTCAGGTGAGGAGCAGGCACTCCTCCAGCAGCTGCACCTGTGCTAACAGCTCCAGCTGCTGGGATGGAGCAGGAGACGATGGTGATGTCTGTAACCTGCTCAACATCCCCGTCGCCACTCCAGAGAATCTCTACCTGATGGGTGAGAATCAGCACACAGCAGAATTTACTCCTAAACCTTCTCCTCTGTCCTCTGTCAACCTCAAGAGACACTAACAACTGTTAACCCACCCACTGCTGGTGCTCTTCTCACAGGGATGGAGTTATTTGAGGAGGCCCTCCAGCGCTGGGAGCAAGCGCTAACATTCTGCAGTAGCCGAAAGGAGGATGAGGCTAGCTGTGCATCGGTTAAATTGGGAGCTGGAGATGCCAGAGCAAAAGAAAGTATGGAGGTATTATTCACCAACCACTATGGTCTTCAGAGGCTACATTGCTGATCCATGCACCGCAGTGAAGTGAAAACCAGTGTACAGGGTTCCGCTGATGTGTAATAAATGTGTAAACTTGATCATGAGTATTCTTCATTAGGACATCATCACTGCAGATTTCATCCATAATTTGGAGTCTCTGCTACAGAATGCCTACCGGCTACAGGAAGAATTTGAGGGAGCGTTGGGAATGACAAACCCTTCAACGCAGCCCATTAATGGTGAGTCTCTTTTTCCCCTTTAACTAAAGTCAATAGATGTCTGTCTAAATGGTCTTATGTAACATTTATTATAGGGCTTGACTCCGTCTATGGTTGTACTTCAAAGAATGGTCTTTTTTTTATTGACGTGACATTACATGTGCTCTTTTTTGTTTACATAAATCATAATGCCATTAATCAAACCATAACTTAATATAAATAGATTGATGTTCAAGTCAAGTTGTTTTATTTATCATTTGGACAGCTTACACAGGATTTACTGTTACGGCATAGAAATTTAAGGTAATAATGTAAAGTATATAAATAATAAGTCTTCTGTATGCAAATAGTAAATTGAAGGTAACAAATTTAAAGTGAATAAAAATGTTTTATATGTAAAACAAGAACAATGAGGCAGGAGTTCCAAGGAATTCCTGCGGTAGAAGACTGTATAGAAGGTTTTGTTGCAATAAATGGTAGTGAATTTTAGAGGTCAACCGATAACCAATTAATCAGCTGATTGTAAATCTGCTTCCCGCACCACCACCGAAGTGATTTCTATAGCTACTTTGCTGAGTTTACTTGTCTAGTGAGAGGACATTTTCCTGCGAATGAGAGAGGAAAAGCACGTGCAGCCTGAGGTGAAGTGAAACTTTGTATCTGTTCCAGATATAATTAATATATATTAATTATATTTAAAATGTGTAACATTAATATGACAGTAATTTGAAGCACAGCCTCTGTAAAAAATATAAAGCCGAACATAAATGTATAAAAATGTTGAACAGTTTAATGGGTTGTGAATTTTAACTGACTAGTAATTCCAGTGTGGATTAGCAGCATCATAACCGTTTAGTCGACTAGTCTCGCACATCCTTAAAGCCTATCATTGGCCTATAGTATACAGTGATCCATTTTGCAATTGATTTTGCATCAATGTACACATGCATCAGACGGACACTTTTGGAACGTCTCACAGTTGTTGCGTTGCGTCATAAACAGCGTTTTTAGGTCGCTTTGTCAAGTTAAATGTAGTTTGAAATGAAAAAAAAAAAACATGTATTGAGATCCCTGCATTTGGAATTGCGCTCCATCTAGCTGTGTTTGAACGCAAGAACGTGTTCTCATCTTGTGCTGTCGCTAGTGTCAAGCCTGAGTCTGATTTTGTTCTTTGTACAGCTGCACGTTGGCCTATACAGCTGGAGTTTTGCTTACTGCCCCCTGCTGAAAACAGGTGGTACTTCAAGCTTGAATTGCTCCTTGGGGGACCTGATCAATTGCTTTAATTTTTTTTTTTTTTTTTACACATACATTTTTATATAATTTAATCGCACTGAAACAGCCCTAGTATTTACCAAATTAAGCTTTTTATAGCCTATATATATATGGCTTGCTAAAAAGACTCTGAGAAGGTCTCAATTATTGTCTAAAAAATCTTTATTTGATGGTATGAATTGTGCTAATGAAAGGAATTTTCTAAATCTTTTATGAATGAATACAGCTTGACAGAACTGTCCCAGAGATTGCTCTGTACAGATAACCTGATCACCAGGAAACTCTTGAGCATTGAAAGTGTTTTGAATTTGACATCAACATTTCTACTGCATGTATCATTAAAGATATGTGACCAACAGACAGAACTGAACCCATCAGCAGTGGTACTTAATTAGCCATCTGTTAATACATCTGTTTTGTAGTGGCTGTTTTGAAGGCTTATTTAGACCTCGACCTCCTTAGCATACAAACGTCTGCCCTACATTCTGTAATGAAGTCTCTCTGGAGCTCTGTCCACAGCAGTATTCCTAAGAAGAGACCGGGTCATTATGAGGCTTCCTGTGTTCAGGTCACTCACGGTGAGGAGGGGAAGCTATGGCTTTATCTTTAGTCCTCTGCTGCTAATAGAGCTCTGCGGTCAGGAGCTCCCAGTAACATCAATCTATAGAAGAGTGTAGCCTGAAGGCCTGTTCACAGATTCTTAAAGACGATTTTTAAAGTGTTTGAATTTTTATACTGCATTAAGCTTTTTTTCCATTTCATTCTGTGCTTTCATTATCGATTATTCCATCAATTTCAGCCATTAGCCTCGGTTACATTTGTGATCGAGTTGTCTCTGGGTGAATGTTAACAGCCCCACCAACTCAATTTCTTATTAATGGCCCTATCTACTCTCTTTCTAGGCTCTAAAAAGAAATAATTTCTGTTGGTGGCTGGGCTCTTGTGGCCTTGAGCCAGTGTACTGTTATAACTAATTTGCACTGTAAAAAAAACTGATGCAAGTTGTTGAACAAAGCAATGTTGAACAGTAGATGTGCAACTTTGCTTGTTTTGCATCTAAATAGAGTTGCTTAACTACTGCGTATTACTGAGGCTCATCTCATGTTCTGTATAAAAATGAAGAAGCTGATTGTGGTCCAAGGTTCTTTCCTAACAACTGTTTATAGGTCTACCTCTCACCCACTCTAAATGCACATGCCCTTCCTCATGCAAACAAACACTCATTTTGCTTTCAATCCCAGAGGATCACTTCAAGTGGTTTGTTTATGCTATCTGCAGTTTTGGAACTAGAGCAATTTGCTAATCCATTTAAGATAAAGGCAGATTACTCTAATCTTCTGTCATTTTCTCTGGCAGACATACACACAGATCTCTCTATGAGGGAAGACTTGGAAGGCACATGCGTCAGAGACTCAATCAGCATCGCCTCTACAGATTCCTTTGTGTCTGCAGCAGAGGTGAGAGGGAGCTCTTTTTGCCCAATTTATTTTTTTCCTTTTCTTTTCTGGAGAACCTCAGAGCGCCCAATAAATACTATGGTACATGAATATGGTAATTGTTCCATACCACGGTATATCAAGTTCAATGGTATTACAATCTGATACCATAAAGCTGGCTCTACACTAGATGATTTTTCCAATGATTTTCAGGTGTTAGCTTCATCAACATAATCACTGGCCAGGCAGAGAGAGACAGAGCGCACATGTCAGTGGGAGGTGTTAATCACTTGACTGTCTGGACTCCCAGCTGAGTTAATGCCTTGAAACACTGGAAATACACATCCAGCTTGCTTGAAATTATCACTGGCTGTGGGTGGGGCAGGAACATGCCATCAAGGCAGTGACTAATGAGTGCAGTTCATGTATAAAGAGTTTTTTTACTGGAGCACGGAAGCAATTTTATTTCTGCAGAATAAGTACCTTATTGTGTTTTGCTTGTTTACACACTTGTTAGGCCTTGCACTAATGCTTGATCTTAGAAGTCAAAAAGAGGAAAAAAATAAACGTAAATGTCGTGTACCAGAAGTTTTTTTTATATATATATAATTGCCAAATTTAAATATTTAAAAAATTAGTTATAAAAACAATGTAGATACCATTTTGTTTTAATCAACAAAAGTTAGGTTATTGAATGATGCCTTTTAAATGGGTTTTTTGACTATTTGAAATCTCTTTTGTGTCTGAAAAGTCAAGGAACATGTTTGTCACCATATTTTGATAATGACCCGTCTATTTAATCATTTCTTCCATATAGTTTTGTAACTAGTTAACAGTTGTTAGCCAGTAATTATCGCAAAATAAACCCATCCAAGATGACAATACATTGCCTACCTTCTATTATATTGATTTATGAACGTTCACTTGTGTAAATAAAAGCAACTGTTATGGTTCGCGTTCTTACCTCCAATTCCCGCTGAAGAGCTGCCAAGCCATATTGTCCGCGGTAAGTGTGGTCTTGCCCAACATTTTCAGTGCTTTCTATTCTTTCTGCGTGTAAACAGAAACTGCAGCCGCTGCCGCAAAACACTGCTTGCTGTTTGCCTGTGTGTTCACGTTTTGCACAGAGGCGGTGCTCTTGCTCTTATTTCTGCAAGCTTCAGGTTGATTGGCTGTGAATATGGGGGTGGGGGCGTGACAGTGAAGTGTTGAGAAAAGTCAAAGGCAGTTGTTAAGTGTGACACCGTCCCTCCATTTTTAATCGGTAAATGTGACAGGCTCACTGACTAAGAGGGCAAGATTATTGAAAACAATCATTAAGTGTGACACCCCCCACCCAAATCAAGTTGTTCTCAGTCTGCTAGTGTAGAGCCAGCTTAAACGTTTTTTGTAAGGGTCATTATCTTTGGTAATTTAATTCTGCCCCTCCTTTTTTTGTTGTTGACTGTAGCTCATGGTTGACTGTTCCTGCTGTCATGGACACCAGCAGTCTGGTTTTACTCACTCTGCTCATATAACTGATAAGAAAACGATTGATTTATCTGACAGCACTTCCCCATTAGAACAGAACAGTACTGAGCAGGGAAAGTGGGTCATCACTATAAACAAACATTATGATGAATCCTTAAAAGTGTTTGGAATCATTCCTCCCAGTCAGGGGGTGTAGATCCCGGGGGGACAGTTCGGCAATATAGGTAAAACACATTGTCAGTATTGAGATGTGAGATTTACACCCCTGCTCTCAGCAGGAATATTTTTTGTGATGATTGTTGTGCCTGCAAGTAAAAACATATTGCACAAGTAGCATTAGTAAGATGTTTTGTGCATTTGACATGTGGTCTGTGAAAACTATGAGCACAGATTTAGAGAACGAAGTGCTTTGTGTTCCAGTTATCTGAGCACAAAGAGATGAGGAGTGCCTATGCCCTGGGCTCACTGTGCCATTACCCCCTCTATGAGGAGGCTTTGCAGATGGCTGAAGAGGGCAAGATCTCCTGTCGAGTTCTACGGTGAGTCATGTATTTTAATGGGAAATATCCATTAACGCAAGAAGCCACAAAAGGCTGGAGGATACAGTGATTTTGTTATGGGGTGTCCGTAGGTACTGCACAAAGTGGACATGTCCAGTGTTTAATTAATGATATCGTTTAGTCATTAAACTACAAGGCTAATTGTGCTGCATGCTTGACGTGGCATGTCTGTGTATGATCTTAGCAACTGCAAGTCTTCATGCTTGCTGTGCAGCAGCGTAAGCAGATTTAGTCCATAAAGACCAAGCCTACTAAGTTGTCATATCAATTCTAATACTTGAAAATGTACTCCAGGTTATCATGACTGAAATAATTCTACCAACACGTGATAAAGCTCATTATCCTAACTGTAGGTGATATTGTAGATATAGACTTGGCGCATTAGTCGAGAATTCAATGGATGTGAGGTTGCAGGTGTGCTTACAACAGCTGTTTTACAATGACTTTGAACATGGCTCATTCTAGTAAATTGTGACTGTGCTGGAACAATTTGTATTATAAAGCTGTTTATTTAGTCTGACCATTTTGAATGTGCTGTTTTTATGCAGACTGTTGTTTTCTGGTTGTCTTTTTCCAAAAAAACAGAACTGAGATGCTTGAATGTCTTGGAGACACTGACTTCCTGGCAAAGCTGCATTGTATACGGCAAGCATATCAGGTAATGGATTTCCTTCTCCAAGTCCAGTGTATAATATTTGTTTTCTTTAAGTAATCTTGTGGATTTGGGTATAGTATAAAATAATCTTGGCCTTTAATTTACCCTCGGTTTCTTTTAAACAGTCCAGTTTGATGTAAGGGCAGTGCTTCCCCTGAAAACGTATTTAAATCATTCATCTTATTTGTTGATTTGCCAATAGTGTACTGGTCTTATCTGTTGTGTGCCTGTTCTTTCAAGCATTTGTGACTCATTTACAGTAGAATTTTTATTATTTTATTTTCAATTAAGTTCATGTTACAGGTTTTATATTAATTGTATACATTGGATTGTGGGAATGATGGAATAGGGCATGCAAAATTTAAGTTGAAGTTAGAGCCTATGTGGGGACAACCTTGTGATGCATATTCTGTGCTTTGCTTTTCAATTTAGATCATTTTTTGTGAAAGGGCAACTAGAGCATTTTTGTCTGACACAGGAAAGATGATATTGTCTTCAATAATTGTCAAAGCAAGGAAGGTGGGTTTTCATTCCTTTTAAGTGTTCCTGATTCCTAAACAACACAGAACCCATTTAACCTGTTCTATGGTTTGCAGAGCCCAAAAAGATTTGAGGAGGTGTTTGGAGAAATGATCTGCTTCCTGGAGAAAGCGGATCACTGGGAGAACACAGAAATTGAGCTTTCTTCAAGAGGGGTGAGCGATCTCTTGCTATGCAGTATCTTGCGAAGACCTGTCCTGAAAAGCAAAATCTTCTCCCACAATTGAAACACATTTTGGGCCCTATCCTAAGAGTGCTATGCCTTAAGCACAGCACCGTGCGATCCGTCATACTGTACATGCGAAGTCAGTGGGCATGGCTATGAAGTTTTTATATTTTTGTGCAAGAATGGCTAAAATAGAGCGCACGAAGCACTAGTGGGCTGGGTCACATGCAATTTAATTCTGAGGTTCTTCTGTGGTTATCGTACCATCTGCGTCCTATTAAGATGTAGCGCACTGTTGTTGTGCATAGCGCTGCCGCGAAAATAGAGCCCCTTGTCATCTTGTCTTGCGCCGTAACTTTTGACTGAAGTTTTATGTTTTTGTCCTATTCAGGTAAAGCATCTAAACTTCTATGACATTGTTCTTGACTTTATCCTAATGGACTCATTTGAGGATCTTGAGAATCCACCAATCTCCATACTTAATGTGGTCAATAATCGCTGGCTCAACAGCTCCTTCAAAGAGACTGTAATTACAGAATCTGTATCAATCTTTAATCATTTGAGACAAAATTATATTTCACTTACACAAATTATGCTGTCTTTGTTGTTTAAATAACTTCATTCTGCCAACACAGGCTGTTGCATCAAGCTGTTGGTCTGTTCTGAAACAGAAGAGACAACATATAAAGGTATTATTTGATTTATGGCTGTGCAACCAACATTACAGGGCTGCACTTTGCAACATTTTAATTGTTTTACTAAAAAAACAATCACTGAAACAAGTTTAATCTTTCCAAAATGCCCAATCAATGTAACTAAAGAGGAAAAAAAAAAGTTACGTTTACCTTGTAATATTTCATTTATTTTGTGTGCGCCCAGGTGCAAGATGGCTTCATTGCTCATTTCTATGCAGTCTGTGAACACATAAGTCCTGTACTGGCCTGGGGGTTCCTGGGTCCTAAAAGTTCCTTGCATGATTTCTGCTGTTTCTTCAAGGTAAAGCATCATTTAATTCCCTCTGTGTCTCAGCCTCAGGAGACACGCATCCATGGACCATCTGATAGAATGTACACTAACATGAGGTAGTGAAAACGGCCAGATCCAATTTGTTTGACTGGCCAATCCGCAACTTCCAGGAGTCAGGATTGGCAATGCATGCTTCCAAGGAAGTAGTAGTTGCTGGATTCGTCAAAGTTTGCAAAATTTCATGGCATCAAATCTTTGATGGATATTCAGGAGTTTTGTTCAAAGAAACAACATGCATGTTCATGATGAGAATGGGATCCCACACTTTTTCCATATTCCAAGTCTTAACCCATTGTTTAGGTTTGATAATGTAGAAATAGGTGAAGTACCTCACAGAAAAAAGGTTATTTGATGCTTGAGCCACTGCTCACTAGCCTATCATTATTGTAGCACCAATTTCAGAATTTCTTGCCGTTAAACAGCATGTAAAATTAAAAGATGTGGCAAGTAGCTTTACATGTGGTAACAGAAAGGCTGTTGGATTGAACCATACAAGGGGTGATCCATGAGCTATTGTGCCTTTGAGCAAGGCAATGGTTTCTCCAGGCGGAGTGTCAAGTCATTTTGGGTGTTTTCTAAATGACTACTTGCATGCTGATCAAATGGCTCCTTTTTAAGGGGATGGTTCTTGGCCAGAATAATCGACAATGTGCATTCAGAATCAGAATGAGCTTTATTGCAATTTTCTTGGTGACAGGAGCTTCCAGTACACAACAATACAAAACAGCAACAAGACTTTTCAAAAATATTTAAAAATTGAATAAAAGAGAAATATTGAGAAGAAAAAAAAGTATATATAGAATACACAATAGACATATATATTATATATACATATATACACACACACACACACACACACACACATACGTAGTGCAAATCTAAATACAAATTTAGACACTGTTATATACAGTGCAAGGGAATGCAATGGCAGAAGAGGTTGGATGTGTTGGATAATATAAAAAGACTAAGCTGTATATTGCACATTAATTATTGCTCAAGGGGGCAGTTTTAACTGTTCATGAGAAGGACAGCCTGACGGTTCTGGTGCTCAGAGCTCTGAAGCGTCGGCCAGAAGGCAACAGTTAAAAAAAATGTAGTGGGCAGGGTGAGTGGGGTCCAGAGTGATTTTTCCAGCCTTTTTCCTCACTCTGGAAGTGTATAGTTCTTGAAGGGAGGGCAGGGGGCAAGCAATAATCCTCTCAGCAGTCTGAACTGTCCTTTGTAGTCTTCTGATGTCTGATTTCGTAGCTGAACCAAACCAGTTATTGAAGTGCAGAGAACAGACTCAGCAGAATTGTATCAGCAGCGCCTGTGGCAGGTTGAACTTTCTCAACTGGCGAAGGAAGTACAACCTCTGCTGGGCCTTTCACAATGGAATCAATGTGGGTCTCCCACTTCAGGTCCTGTGAGATGGTAGTGCCCAGGAACCTGAATGACTCCACTGCTGCCACAGTGCTGTTTAGATTGGTGAGGGGGGACAGTGTTGGGGTGTTCCTCCTAAAGTCCACAATCATCTCCACCGTTTTGAGCGTGTTCAGCTCAAGGTTGTTTTGACTGCACCAGACAGCCAGCTGTTTAACCTCCCTTCTGTATGCAGACTCATCGTCATCTCAGATGAGGCCAATGACAGTGGTGTTTTGGTTTCTTTGGGACAGGAATGATGATTGAGCGTTTGAAGCAGTAGGGAACTTCACACTGCTCCAGTGATCTATTGAAAATCAGTGTGAAGATGGGGGCCAGCTGGTTAGCACAGGATTTAAGACATGCAGGTGAACCACCGTCTGGGCCTTGTGCTTTCCTTATCTTTTGTTTGTCAAATCTACAGAAGAACACATTCAGGTCGTCAGCCAGTTGTTGGTCCACCACAGGGTTGGGGGCAGGAGTCCTGCAATTCGTAAGTTGTTCCATGCCACTTCGCACTGATGCAGGGTCTTTAGCTGAAAACTTGTTTTTCAGCTTCTCGGAGTATCTTCTTTTAGCCACTCCGATTTCCTTATTCAGTGTGTTCCTGGCCTGATTGTACAAGACTTTATCCCCAGCTCTGTAAGCATCCTCTTTGGCCTGACGAAGCTGCCTGAGTTCCGCTGTAAACCATGGTTTGTCGTTGTTAAATGTTAAATAAGTCCTAGTAGGGATGCACATATCCTCACAGAAACTGATATATGATGCAACATTATCTGTGAGCTCGTCCAGGTCTGTGGCTGTAGCCTCAAACACTCCAATCAGTGCAGTCAAAACAGGCTTGTAGTTCCAGCTCTGCTTCATTGGTCCATCTCTTTACAGACCTTACTACAGGCTTAGCAGATTTTTAACGCAAATGTAAATAAAATATTTTATAAAACAATTTATAAAATAAAATCAATGGGTTTTCTTTTGGTCCACAGGAGCAGGTACTGTTCTTTCTGAAGGACATCTTTGACCTGGAGAAAGTGCGTTATTCCAATCTAGACACTCTGGCTGAGGACATCCGGCACCTGCTTCACAGACGCTCTGAGCTGCTCCTGGCCTACCTCGGTGCTGACTCTCTCCATCACCACAATGGCTGTGCCAGCACACCTTTGCACCTGGTACCCAGTGCTTTGCTGGAGGCCCGAGTCCAATGAGCAACTGTGTCTTCTACAACCTCCACATTTTCTTGGATGTTCTGACTCCAGATCTGGAATGCACTGCAGTTGAGATCCTTGTTTCTGGGTTCAGTGCAGTTTCTCGTCAAGTATTAGTGTAATGTTTAAAATGTAGGAAGAAAGGGTGATATGCCTTTCATGTGGTTTTTCAATAAATTTTTTTACTTCAATAACTCATTGCACAACAAATTATCTGAAGTTGTAGGGTCTTTGTAGGTGATGTATTGAGACTTGAAAGCTTTAACAGATATTGTGAGCATAGGCCAAAGTGTTTGGAACGGTAGAGATGTTTTTTTAAGGTGGCACCCTTTCTTCAGGTTGCTACTAATCTCCCAAAGGTTTTTCTTGACAAACTGACCTCTGTAGTAGTCTTCAGACTAGACGTTTCTTATCAGAAAGAATGTAGTGGCCATAAATGAAATAAACCTGGGCTATATTCAATAAAGCCATCAAAAGTTAATGGAACAAAAGCAATAGCAGTATGCTTCCATCTTCATTGAAACAGTGAATGCCATATACACATGGTTGGTTTGACTGTACAAGCCTTATGATTACTTCATGTACTGTGACCCTAAGTGTATCCTAAATTGAATGCTATGATGTGCAGATGGTATTTTGTTGACAATTGTAACAGCCGTTTGGGCCAATAAACACTGCAAGGCACTTTTCCGCCATTGGACTAAACAGTTAAACTTGAAGATCCATGTCATTCTGTAACAATCAAGGCACGCTCGAAGATCCATGTCATTCTGTAACAATCAAGGCACGCTCGCAGTTTCTTTTTCATTGTGGTGCTCTGAAATCAGGACTAGAATGGACTGACTTGGCAAGTGACCAATTGTGAGTTGTTCGTCCTAAAGCCGGTCCACCAGCACATTTGGAAATGCTTGAAAATCCAAGCTGGGAACAGTTTGTAATTGTGCCATAATCTAGCTGTGCTCAAGTGCAAATGCTACTGGAACTGTGACTCGCCATGTTCAGAACCTTTTGGCCCGCTGGTGGAACAGCGCTTTGTGTTGTATTAACTGGAGCATTCAAAGCATCATATGGATCTTGAATAAAAATGCCAGACATTTTCAATGATTACAACTTTATTGATGACAATGGCAGCAATCTTAAACAATTCAGACCAACAATTCCCAGAAACAAAGCAAAAGGTACATTCAACAAGTTTAAACAGTTCATAATTACATTTTATATTTTACCTCAAAGGCATGCTGCAAATTTCTCAGATAGCCTCCGATTTTCTCTTCGTTTTAGACCCCCACGAATTCTGTTGTGAACAATTTGCTCAAAAGTACATCTTGCATGCATACAAAGAGATATGCAGCAATGGACAAATACTACATTTAGAGAAACTCTCCAGTTTACATGCCAAACAAAAATCAGTCTGGCAAATGTCTACTAAAAAAAAAAAGAAAAGGAAAAGAAAAATGTTCCTGGTCATGGTACACCTGGATAGCATTGATGCACATTAAGTCCCTACACTTAAAAGGCAAAGCATGTACTCAAAAGAACATTTCAGAGAGCAGTCAGGCCAATAATACAGAAACATGGCTACATTTCTATATCAAAACACGAGGTCATCAGAACAGCATCGACAAACATCGCTCTAAGCTAAGAGAAACATTGACTTTGCAATGACAGATTCCTCATGATATATTTTTTTACCTTATAATTGGAGCCCTCGAACAGTCTACGTTCAGCAAAGGGACAGACTCAAAGGAATCCTCCTTACGGACAAACTAGCTCAGGACCTGATTCTACGAACTACGCCTGCAGCATCTTCAACACTGTGAGTAAGAATGAAGTCAGCAATGTGGGACAAACATTAGCACTACAAAGGGGCATCAATAAAGCTTGCAATACCAATGAAACATGAGCATACATACAGTATACGTCAGTGTTATTAATCAGTGTTTCATTCATAGGGCTAACTGGATTATTTAGCATCTGCATGCAGTGTGATACAGTGGTAAGGCAGATGAAACAATTCATATGGAATAGGATCACACTAAGCAGACTTACCAAGAGGCTAACATTAATGTTTTAAGAGTGAGCAATCACATTGTGCATGTATATGTATATATAAGACAGTATAATAATCCTACTTAAAGATGCTAATCTGCATTATGTTGTTGACAACAGAGGAAAATCACATTTTATGAGCTACAGGTCAATGCCATGCAATTCATTTGGACAAAAACATACTTCCACAGACCTTCAAAGCTATGCAATCTATTTAGTACAAGAGATGATCCTTTATTGTAACTAAGGTCAACATTTGCTGCTTTTCAAGGGTAAATGCATTATACTGGGCCACAGGTTCAAATTGCTGCCATTTTTGGATACTCTTACCTGTGTCACTGCTGCAGAACCTAAGATGCAAGGTCAGGGATGACACCGCAAAATTAGACATTGCACTGCTCATAGTGCCACTAATGAACAGTCAAATCAAATCACTTTCATCAACTTGTCAGCCTTGAAAAACTGAGTCAGGCACAGATTTATAAATCAGCAAAAGGACAATAATACTATAACATTTGAATGAGGCCATTTGCTGAGGGTCATTTTTAAGAGCAATGCAGTAAAACAAATACTTGGCAAATCACAAGACGTTGTATAAGAACAATGTCTAGTCAATGTTAAGTCGCAGCATTTCCAGATGAACGTTTCTTTTGCTATAGACAGCTTTGCACTGCCCTGACTAAAACACACAGTGGTATAGTTCACAGTTTTATAAGAAAAAGTCTGAGACAATTTCTAAATGACTAAAACAGTGACAACATGGCGAGATCTAGATCGGCAAATATCACACACAGCTGTTATGGCAAAAATAACAGTCCAATGTGAAAAAGGGGTCAAGTCACAGGCTCAAGAAAGACATCATTATATTGAATGCATGTCAAATGAAATTTACAGCCCTGACATACTTACCCAAAAAAAGGGTCAACATTTATATAATTCAACTCATTGCATTTCAAGTACGTCAAAGACAATGCATTGACTGCAATACAGAAACTGGGCCATAAAGTCATGTACATTTTGTACTTACAGTGGAGAGCTCATTTCAGTGGTGAGGAAGTCTCCATAAACCTACAGGCCTATACTGGAGGAATGCTAACAGACAATGGGCAGACAAAAAAAAAATAGTCCACTTTCGCATTTGAGCTTTTTAATTGTATCAAAATGTTTTAGAAATGTCAGCAATAATGATAAAATATATACACAATTGATGGATTTTAGACATTTAAAATATGGGAGAGGGACAAGTAATTTTGCAAGGCATAACTGTTGATCAGAACACTTGACCTGCCCTGGAAAAAAGCAGCAAACTTTGATAACAAAAACTAGAATAATTGCAACATGTTCGCAGTCACATCAAGGAACAGTTTGTTTAAAGACGCATACTTGCTTACCGCCTTCCTAAACTTGCCTGTGAGGGAGGAAATGTCTCTCATTAACAGTGCACACTACCTCAACAAACCAGATGAAATACAGAACAATAAGCAACACTACAGCACTGAAGAGTTATTGCATGGGTCACATACCTTGCCAACACCAAGCCACCTTGCCTTAGATAACCTATCTATACCTACATCCACAGAAATGACCGGTAAAAAATGTAATATAAAATCAGAACTATCCATTCATCAAGCAAGCAATATCAAATGACCAATTATCTTGTTACTTTAAAATAGACCAGGAATCAAAATAAAAAATCAGGGGTAGAATAGACAGTTGAAGAGTGACCAAAAAAAAAAAAAAAAAAAAAAAAAAGGAAAAAAAAAAAAAGCAAAATTTCAATTCTGTAAATTTGGACAAAGAGAGAGAGAAATGCATGCATTCAGGCATCACACCCCCAACCCTGTCCCAAAACCGGAAATAAAATTCACAAAAATGTACCCCACCTTTGCACCCCACTTACCAACACAGGAGGTTTCATTTTGTTTTATTGCAAAACACAACAGGCATATCATATTAAAATGAGATGATTTACATGGAAATGACTATAGTTCAGTCTCAAACTACATAATGAGATACAGGAGCTGGAATGACCAATATTGCCCGACTAAAAACAAACCGTTCATTTACAAGAATGCCAAAACAAAAAGGAAAAAAAATATATATATATTTGACTTGAGCCGGTCTGCGATCTAAACACTCAAACCAATGAAATTAAGATCTTCATCATGGCGTCTGCATCCAAACATTTAACAAAGGATTTTTTCTGACAATGTAGCATTTACTTTATGTCCACTTCACATTACTGGCCCTGTGCAGAAGAAATACATAAGAAATACACAACATGTTAAAAGCAGAAACATATATGCATCACCCTCCCAAAATAAAAATAAATAGACTAAAAGAAGCCTGCTGGAGGAGGAAAGAATTTGGTTAAGTGTTGTTTTGATGACTCATCTGGAAACCTGATAAACCTGTGGAAGAAAAATGTTAGAAAAAAAGGGAAAGAAAAAAATAGGGGGGTGTTGGGTACACATGCACATATACCAAATGGCATCCAAACGCAACAAAAGGAAAGAGAGATGGGCAAGTTTTATTGGGAGTGTACCTGCTGAGCCTGGGGTGCAGCGCCCATGGACTGAGGAGCACCCTGACCATAGTACGCTGCCTGCTGGCGGTAGTACTCTGCCCACGCTGCACTGTAATCTGGCTGACCACCTGGCTGAGTTGCCGCTGCTGCAGCCGCCTGAGGAGCAGCTTGCCCTAAAGATAAAATAAACCTAATTAATACAATCACATCTTTGCTCAATTATGGTTCATAGAATAGTAGACCCAAACTAACTTTTTTGGGTGAACTCATCACTACTAACTTCCCACACTGGAATCCCAACATAATATATAATTAAATCTTCAGTCTTTACTTCCAAGTTAAATCCATTATGATGTTTGTAAGAGGGGGAACGACCCCGGACATACGGTCTTCGAGTGCCGGGACAGAAACCCACTACTTTACTCTAGGGCAGCCAAGTCTACAGCAGCTCTACTGCAGAGGACTGTGAAAGTGGTGCAGCTGCCCAAAAATACTGTAAATGAAGCCAATCTAAGATCAGATTCATGATCTCTCACCTTGTTTCTTATAGTACTCTTCCCATGCCTTGGTGTAGTCCTGCTGAGGCTGTCCTTGACCTGCAGAAGCAAGATTAAACAGACTTTAATAATGAGCCTAATTGCAACAAAAATCATGTACTAACAAATCTGTTAAGATTTAAATGTAATTAAATTTAGTCTAGCATTAAAAATTAAGTTCAAGTTTGACTTATACCGTTAAAAAAACAGTTCAAGCAAAACATTTTCATTAAAGATCCAGTTACCAATAAGATTTGGAAATTACAATATTCTTGAAAATGTGTGCAACTGGCATATTAATGCAGTAATATCGGTTGTTTTACTCAAATTTGTAAAGGAGCACATATTTATTACAATATAGACATGCACATATAAGAAAATGGAGTACAAACTTATTCTAGGTTTCTTGTGCTAATTCTAGTCTGGCTTTTGAGACACTAAAGCTCCTCTTTCTAAACAGCAGGGTTTGAGACCAATTATTTCTGTGGACAAGCAACAGAGTTAAAATTCTCATACACCACTAATTTGGACCACCAACAAAGCCTCACAAGACTCCAAATCAGAGAAGAAGAAAAAAAACAGGACTGATTGGTTATTCAAGCCCTGCTGCTATTTAATCTAATCCCTCAAACAAAATTCCCTGAAGCTACATTTGGCAAAATATTTATACCCAATTTCTTGTAATATTCCTCCCAGGCCTTGGTGTAATCTGCCTGTCCACTTTGACCTGGAGCTTGCGGGTCACCTGTTAAAAATGGTACAATTTAAGTAATTGAGAACCATTCTTTCAAACGCTGCAGAAAGTCCTCCACCTGACTAGGTGGCGCACTTTACACAAACAGGTTGAGTGTCTCAGAAACTGCCCTGTCCATGTGTGCTAGTGGAAATGGTCCATTGTCCCAGATCGAGTGATAAAGACGATGAGAACAGCAACACTGTACTATGCAATGATGGCTACACTGAAAGGCAGAGCATACTACAATAGACTGCTAGTCTACAGTGAAGGGGGCGACAGTCACGTGGAGTGCAGGTAAAGTGTACCTTGCCCGTTGGTTTGGTTTGAGCCTGGGGCAGCTGTCGTGGGTGTCATGGGGCCTTGGGGCTGCTGCTGGTACTGTGAATAATAGGCTGCCCACGCAGCAGCATTAGCATCAGCCGCTGCTTTATCTGCAGAACAAACAATAGCCTAACCCATGTAGTATTTACTCCAACTGAAGTGGTAGTGATGTTGATTAGCATAACAAAAGGTTGAGGACTTACTGGGATCTGGCTGTCCTTGCTGCCAGTGCGGGTATCCATTGCCCCAGCCTTGAGGCTGGTATGGTGCTTGAGGACCACTGAGGATAAAATAGGGACATTAGGTTGACGATATAGACCGATACGTTGAAGGTTCCAGAAGCAGAAAGAAATGTTCTTACTGTGGTCCAGGAGGGCCTTGACCATATGGCCCAGGATTAAATGGGCCCATGGGGGCAGGAGCTCCTGGTGGACCAGGTGGGACATGTGAAGGACCTCCATGGGGCCCAGGAGGACCATGAGGGCCACCCATAGGGCTCACGGGACCCTATGACAAACCAAAATAACCATTTTACTAAAATGCCTCATATATACCCCAGAAGACATGAGACGAGAGATCCTATTTTTGTTTCCGGCAAGCCATTGATTTTTACGTTTCCCCAAAAAAGAACTGATTCTAAAATAGGAAAATTTGTTAGGCCCAATACAATTCATAGCACTCACTCCAATCTTCTCCTCGACCAGCTGCCTGGCGTAGTCAATCTGTTGGGGTGATCCGCGTACTGTGAACATCTTTAAATTTGGGTCTGAATTAGGTGGAGGGTTTCTCTGCAGCTCTATTCTGGCTCCTGACTGTTGGCTAATACTCTTAATTGTTTCACCCCCTTGAGAAAAATAAGAAAGAAAAAAGTGTCAATGTACATTGATTACATTTCTGTTGTTTAAAGTTGCAAATCTTATCATAGATCAACCAATTTACATCAACACTGACCTTTGCCGATAATGAGGCCCGTCTTCATGGTGGGGACTGTGAAATTAAATTCCTGCAGGCCTCCAGGGGGGCCCATGTTCCAATTTCCCTGTCCACGGCCCCTCCCTCTGCCTCCATGTCCTGGAGGCCCTCCAGTCTGCACGCTCCTTAGCAAGTCAGTTATGATATCTGCTGCGTGCTGTGCCCTGTCTGGTGGCCCCAAGATCTGAGCGATTCTCTCTGGTGTGGTGCCATCATCTGAAGCAAAGATAATGCATTAGTGTCAATGGTGTGGATCCCAACGGAGCACCGCTGGCTGTATTCAAGCAGGGTTGCTGCAGACTTTTAAAATCAAATTTAAGACTTTAAGACCTTTTTCAAGACCTGAACAGATCAAATTAATACTGTATCCCCATACCAAAACAAATAAACTAAAATCACAATCTAAAAAAAAAAAGTTTAAAATACTCACGTTTTCCACAAATATATAACATTAAGAGAGGTTTATGTACCATCAGTGTTTCCCATTAATTACCTAGATTGTGGCGGTCCGCCACAGTCTAATTTGTCCAGCCACAGTTTCATAATGCACCGAAAATATTTACACACTTCTCATAATAACATAAGATCTGTAATGTTGTGTTTTGCGCCATTGCTTTGGCAAAGCACCTCACACTCACAATCAGTCAGAATTTCATAATTTTAGAAAAATATACAACAAACTTTGACATGTTACTTGAGCATGTAACTTAAATGTCCTTTTTTCTCTCCAAACAAGTAACTTTTTTTACTCAGACAAGTGAATGACAAATACAACAGGAGAAAATACAACAGTGGCATGTTTTCACTCTGAAGGATGCAGCACATGCATTTATTTAATTAAACAGTATTCTTTTGAATCACATTAGGTCATATCACCATTCCTGTCCTTCCGCCCCCAGATTTAAGATCTCTTTAAATTATAATTATGACTTTTGTTGAATCATTTAAGATATGTAAGACTTTTTATGACCTTAAATTTTGGAAAACTGAATTTAAGACATTAAGATTTAAGGATCCACGGGAACCCTGTCAAGAACAAAAGCATCCATTTAATTGAGCTTTTTCGTGGAAAAGTGTGCATTAAAATCATATACCTGGTTTGAACTGAATCCTTACACCAGTGTCATTCTGAATCTTCTTGATCATTTCACCACTCCTGCCAATCACAATTCCAACTGCAAACCTTGGCACAGGGACCTAAAGCAAACAGCAAATACATTCATTTAATTTCAAAACCAGTTATATGACGACTGAAGAGTTTAAAGATTAATTTCAACAATCTGTACTACTTACATCCAGACTGTCTCCACCTACTCTTGAACCATACTCTCCTCTTTGTTCCCGGAAACCCTGATCTCTGATCAGATCCATCACCATCTCTTTGGCTTGCTGCATAGACAAAAACACAATGTAAAATTCTATTTATTAGCCGCTGTTCAATCATTTCAAAGTAGCATGGGGAATGTGCTCACCTGAACTTTAAAAGGATCTCCAGAGATCCTGAGTGGTTTATCAGCACCTGTGTTTTGTGGCCCATCTTGAATCATGACCATTTTGACTCCAGCACGTTCCTATTTTACAATTGCATTTAAAATTAAATTAGTAAATAAATGGTTTGGAAAAAAAAGATAAAAAAAAAATAATGCAGCTTAGGGTTTAACTTAAGAATTTTCTTGCTATATTTTCACACGAAGGGGTCATTTCATCTGACATTCCAGGAATTCCTCACATAAGGTGTTTTTAATCACATGAACAAATTGTTCTCACAATTATTTTATTTTTAATAAAAGGATTGTTTTTAAAACACCTAGTTTAAATGTATTAGATAAACAATCGATTATTCCATCCATTATCTATTCTTAACTGCAAAGTCAAGTTTATAAAAAAAAAAAATTATATATAGTAAGAGCAGTGCTTGAAGTGGAAGGAAAAAAGTGCAGGTACTCTCCTTGTTAGGGGGGGATAAAATACACACCGAGACTGTTTTTGTTCGTAACCAATGTTTAAAGTAGGGGGCCTGGGTAGCTCAGCGAGTGAAGACGCTGACTACCACACCTGGAGTCGCGAGTTCAAATCCAGGGTGTGCTGAGTAACTCCAGCCAGGTCTCCTAAGCAACAAAATTGGCCCGGTTGCTTGGGAGGGTAGAGTTACATGGGGTAACCTACTCGTGGTCGCTATAATGTGGTTCGCTCTTGGTGAGGCACGTGGTGAGTTAAACGTGGATGCTGCGGAGAAGAGCGTGAAGCCTCCACACATGCTAGGTCTCTGCGGTAACGCGCTCAACAAGCCACGTGATAAGATGCGCGGGTTGACGGTCTCAGACACTGAGGCAACTGAGATTCATCCTCCGCCACTCAGATTGAGGCGAGTCACTATGCCACCATGAGGACTTTGGGCAATCCAAATTGGGGAGAAATCACAAAACTTTTTTAAATAAGTCAATATTCTTGGGGATTTATAAACTGAACTGGTGCCAAACTTCATCCGTATTTATCTTATACGGTAGTTGTAACTAACATGTTAACATGTAACAATATAAAAGTTAAAAATGTGTTTATTTACATTGGAATAGTATTTAATTACGTTAAAAGAGGTATTCAAATAACATTTTCAAGGTCTGGCTGTAAATTCCTTCTTAAGATCTGGCTGAAGAACAAACATGACCTTAAATCCTCAACTAACAAATAGGTTTTGATTAGCTTTGAAAATAAAAACAAAGTAGGTTTTTTGTTTATGAAAACTGAGAAAGAATATTTAGATCTGCTAAAGCCTGTATCTTTGTCAATATTAACCAACATAAGAGAACAATGGCAATCTAATATAGAATCTTTATTTTATTTTTTATTTTTTTACACAAAATAAAAGTAGCCTTAAACTGAAAAAGCATAGTCTGTTTTTCCCTTTTTAAAATTTTATTATCCTCTAATTTTTAGAATGAGGGCAAAATTTGCCATCCTTATTCTGCACACATTAATTTGCACACAGGAGCCAGATACTTGTGCAGATAATCATCATTAGAAACGGTGAACAAACTGAGTTGATGATATTCAGGATTGAGAACAATGTGGAACCAATCACTGTCAGGATATATGCATAGGCAAGTTCAATGACAATTCACATAATCTTTTTACAAGCACTACAGAAAAGAATGGAGAATAAAAGCATATTTTCCTGTATATATTTGGTTTTCATCATAATTTTGCCTCTTGTGAAAAAGGTTGTGCATATGAGCTGACATCACTTCCGTAACAGTTTTTTTTTTAAGTCTAGTTTTGACTGCACCGAGCAGCTAAACAATTTGCATAAATACAATTGAGCAAATAACACACAATAAAATGTGCTCACCCAAAAGTTGCTGGTTCCCATTTTGGAGAGGAGTCTAACTGTCCAGACAAGCTTAAAAACGTGCGTTCCTCCGGAAATGGACCACGGATCGCTTGACGAGCACCGATGCTATTGCACGTGCTGAGTGTTATTAAACTCGCCGCTGAGTTTTGCACAGGGAGCATTTGGATGTTTACCGCAATTTTATCAAAATCATTTGGAAGGTCAGATAAAAAGTGATTGGCGGGCCATATCAAATCACTGACTTACATTAAATAAAGACATTACATCATACCAGGAGACTCTGAGAAGTGGTGTTACGCAATAAAAACTGCCAGTACCCTGTAGAGTAAATTATAGAAGTGCAGGTACTGCGTGCCGCCCCACTTCAAGCACTGAGTAAGAGCGTAAATAGTAAGTGGTCATTTAGCTGATGCTTTTATCCAAAGCGATATACAGCATACTTATTACAATGACATTACTGCTAAAGGGACACAGTAAATAAAATTATTTTAATTTGCAAAACTAACAGTTTTATATAGAAAGTTCAAGAACGCGTCATGTTTGACCCACATCCCTGTATGCATTCTAGGGGGATCAAGTTAGCTGTGCATTCTGAAGTCAACCACATCTCTGCTCCTTACCTGTAACTGTTTGATTGTTTCTCCTCCCTTTCCGATGACCAGGCCTGCTTTGGTGGCAGGGACCATGATCTCCTGAACTGACATCCCTGGGCCATCATTGTGGTGGAAAGCTGGGGAGGGTCTGCCTTTTTCTACAATTTCTGTCAGTAACCTCTTTGCAGCTCTGTTGATGAAAACAAAAGTTTGTTTCACTTCTAAAATAGCACTGCACTCATCTCAACTATGCAACATGTCTGAGAGATCCCTACAGGGACAGGATGCAGAGATACTCACTGGATGGAATCAGGTGAGCCTGTTAATGTCACTGACCTATCCGGCATGCCACCACTGTCTATAGGACAAAGTGCAAAATAAGAGGTCTTTTCATTTCTGTTTGTGCTCCAGACAGTTAACAAAATTCAAATAACTTCTAAATATTTTGATACACATGGCAATGGAAGTCAAATTTTGACTCACCTGGAGCAATCTGTATTTTACACCCTGACTCCTGCTGCATTTTTGATATCTGTTCTCCTCCCCTGCCAATAACTGTAAAGAAGAGTGTAATTCATTAGCAGTACAACTTGAGTTTTACATACAAGTCTTCAAAACAGCTAAAAATTAAGGATATGAATAATAAAAAAAACAAATAGTTCAACTTACTGAAGCCAACCATGCCATCTGGTACCTTGAACTCCTCTGATATAGACCTGCACATAGACATGTTCAGGTAATTAGAAGAAATAGGCAATGTAGAAATATAATAAAATTGTATTAGTTTTAACACAAAGTCAGAAGATTTCAGAAGTTACCTTGGTGGGCCACCCATTCCTCCCATTACAGCTGAAAAAGCTGATACAAAACATGAACTTATTAGTAACCAATATATAGCACACATCTTTGAAATAGGTAGGCAAATACACATTTTTAAAGGGAAGTTCACCCAAAAATGAAAATTCTCTCATTTACTCATCCTCATGCCATCCCAGATGTGTATGACACTTTCTTCTGCTGAACACAAATGAAGATCTTTAGAAGTGTATCTCAGCGAGGGACGTGACACCATGCAAGAAGCAGACATGTGATTGCGAGCTCTGCGCACTTTGCTAGTTTTTTTATTATTTTCATGTTATAATCCGGTGAGATTCGATACACCCAGTTACATACTTGCTCTTTGAGGGAAACATGGCAAAGAAGTCAAAATCCTCAGACATTTAGCTCATTGGTCACTTCCACCTGAGAGAGCCCCTCCCTGGTTTGGAATTGAACAGGAAGTTCTTGCCCCTATTTTATTATTACAAAGACTTTCTATTAAACTAATTGGAGAAGTTAAGTCGCACCCTGTCATCTCGCATCTGCATGCGCTATGGACAAAAGTGTCCAGTGTATTCAGACGTTTATTTAAATGTTGCCTCAAGCATATGGCTAAACCCAAAGTTGCGTATTGGTGATTCCCCTTTCTGCTGGTCAGAGTGGATTGAGAGGGGTGTTAATACACTCGGTGACCTATATGAGAGTGGAGTGTTGAGATTGTTTGAAAATTTGGTTCAACATTTTGGGATTCTCAGTTCTTCAGGTACTTACAGCTGCGCCACCTGCCCTGTACTATTTTTGGGAGTAGCATACACCCCCCTAAAAGGGCAGATACTCTAGAAGCGGTGATTACTGCTTTTGGAAAAGGTCATGAGGCATCAGTGTATTACTCCCTGTTAATTCTGAGTATGGGAGATGGAGCTTCAACTTCTCTCAAGAGATTATGGGAGAGAGATTTACATTTGGTATTGGAGGACGGAGTGTGGGCTACGATTCTAAAAAACGTCAAGTCTACATCTAGAGATGCAAGGATGTGTCTGATGCAATTTAAGATTTTGCATCGATTCTATTGGACACCCTCTAGATTGTATAGACGGTCTTAAAGTCACACCCACCTGCTGGCAATGCCAATCAGAAGACGGGGACACAACCCATGTTTTTGGGGGATGTTAAAATACAGGAATTTTGGTTGAAGATTCAGGGATTTGTGTGTGATGTGTTGGACACACGGATTTCATTTTGCCCCAGACTCTGTATTTTGGGTGATGGGGAGGTCATTCATTTTGGTGATAGCCATTTGAGAGGTTGGGTCCTGGCTGGAGTTATGGTGGCCAGGCGAATAATTCTCAGGGGGTGGAAGATGGCTGGGTCACCCTCGTTTCAGGAGAGGTGCGGGGAGATGAGTGAGGTTGTGGCATTTGAGGAGGTGATCTATAGAAGGTTGGGAAAGTGGGATTTGTATAATAGGAAGTGGGGTAGTTATTTTGATTTTTTGGAGGGTTCTCAGAGAGGGGCAGTGGAGAGGGATTTTTGATTTTTAATTTGACGTGTATGTGCACTCTTGTTTTTTTTTAGTATTTTTTCTTTAGCTTGTTTCTAATTTTTTGTTATAATTGTAAGAGACCACTGTAATGCATGTTTGTGTCGGGTGGGGATGTTCGGGTGGAGGGGTTTAATTTATATAATTGATTCCATATTTTATGTTGTGTTTATTGTTTTTTGTAGATGTAATCAATCAAAATGTTAATAACAAAGAAGTGTATCTCAGCTCCGTAAGTCTATACAATGCAAATGAATCGTGGCCAGAACTTTGAAGCTCCAAAAAGCAGCATAAGAGTAATCCATACAACTCCAGTGGTTTAATTCATATCTTAAGTGATAGGATAGGTGTGGACAAAAAACAGGTCAATATTGAAGTCCTTTTTTACTATAAATATCCACTTTCACATTCTTTTGTTTGTGCACTTCGCCACGTACTGGTTGGGGATGGT